>NC_056732.1:904920699-905036772 GCF_019279795.1 Protopterus annectens
AAGTTCCACAGAATTATCTAAGTTTAGACCTATAGCCATTCTTTCACCACTAGCTAAAACCATGGAAAGATGCATACACAAACAAATCATGCACTTTCTTATTCAAAACGGAAAGCTCGCAGACTCTCAGCATGGCTATAGGCCATTCCACAGTACCACCACGGCTCTTCTATCTTTCTCTAATGTCATCAGTCATCATCATAACAACAACAAACTATCTTCAGCACTATTCCTAGATCTCTCAAAAGCTTTCAATATGGTCAACCATCAGCTACTGCTCAATACCCTACAAACCATCGGTTTAGACCAACACGCAATACAATGGTTTCATGCCTACTGAAAATGGTAGACAGCAGGCTGTCTTATGACAGAGCAAGCTGCAATCCCAACTTCCTCTAACCTTAGATGTCCCACAAGAGTCCAAACCTGGTCCCCTTCTTTTCTCTGTCTTTATCAATGATCTGCACACCGCCATCCCAGGAGGCACCTGCATCCAATATGCAGATGACTCAACACTAATATGCTCTGCCTCCTCTCCCACACAACGTCTAACCCTCACCCAAACCACTTTCAGCATGGTAGAAACATGGCTAGCTAATTGCCACCTGCTTCTAAATCCTAACAAAACCAAGCTACTACTTTTCTCACCTAACCATAGAATTTCTCCTCCTTTCTTCAACATCAAATCTAGCAATGACACCGTTATCTCCCCTGATGACCATACAAAGCCTCTAGGCATAATAATAGACAACTACATTAAATTTGATAAACATATAAATCACACTATTAAGTCCATCAACAAAAAAGTTGGCTCCCTATACAGAGCCAAGCCTTTCCTCACCCCCCTAGCTAGGGTAGCTATTGCAAGATCACACCTCCTCTCCACCCTTATGTATGCCTCCCCTGTACTCACCAACCTACCCAAAACCAATCTCAACAAATTATCAGGATGTTACAATCATATAGCCAGATTCACTACTAGCATGGCTTTTAGGACCCACCATTGCCAGAACCTCAAAGCATTGGGATGGCTAGAGTATCCTACCCTTCTATAGTTAAACCAGCTTATAGTAGCACATAAAATACTCCATCAACCTGATAACACCATTGCCCTCAAAAATATTCTCATCCCTCATAGTGCCCCCATGCCATTATTCTCAACTGATAAACTATTGATACTGACCTAAAAATTCAACAACTCTGCAGGCAATGCTATATTTGCCAACTCAATCGGTAAAATCTGGAATCTACTCCCTACTACCATTACCAAGGAAACCTCACTACCCCTATTTAAAAGAGAACTCAAAAAATACCTCACATCTCATTGGCTGTGCTCTTGTTCTAAACCTGACTAACAACTTCACTAATACTTGTCTTGCTACCCAACCTGCTGTTTAGCCAAGTATCTATGCCTCATAACATTTGAATGTCTAAGCATTGTGAATTATAAAATCTGACTGTATTCTATGTTCACATATTCTGATACATCTCTGCCAATCAGATGTAAGTCTGCACATTGTGTATATTGATATCTGCCTGTATTCTTTGTCTATATTTTTCTAAACATGTCTGCCTGAATTTATCACTCAGTGATGTATGTACTGTCTCTTTTTAGGTATGTGGAGCATTTCTCCCTAGGCCTCTGTGAAAATGGACATATATTCAGTCAGACTATCCTGGTCAACAAATATAAAATAAAAATAAATAAATAAAAATAAAAATATGATGCAGTTTTATTCCTTCTACACAACAAACCACTGATTTCTGATTATCATTATTAAGATGGTGTAGTTTTATTCCTTCTACAAAACAAACCACTGATTTCTGATTATCATTATTAAGATGTAGTTTTATTCCTGCTACACAACAAACCATTGATTTCTGATTATCATTATTAAGATGGTGTAGCTTTATTCCTTCTACACAACAAACCACTGGTTTCTGATTATCATTATTAAGATGGTGTAGTTTTATTCCTTCTACACAACAAACCACTGATTTCTGATTATCATTATTAATATGGTGTAGTTTTATTCCTTCTACACAGCAAACCACTGATTTCTGATTATCATTATTAAGATGGTGTAGTTTTATTCCTTCGACACAATAAACCACTGATTTCTGATTATCATTATTAAGATGGTGTAGTTTTATTCCTCCTACAAAACAAACCACTGATTTCTGATTATCATTATTAAGATTGTGTAGTTTTATTCCTGCTACACAACAAACCACTGATTTCTGATTATCATTATTAAGATGGTGTAGTTTTATTCCTTCTACACAACAAACCACCAATTTCTGATTATCATTATTAAGATGGTGTAGTTTTATTCCTTCTACACAACAAACAACTGATTTCTGATTATCATTATTAAGATGGTGTAGTTTTATTCCTTCTACACAACAGACCACTGATTTCTGATTATCATTATTAAGATGGTGTAGTTTTCTTCCTGCTACACAACAAACCACTGATTTCTGATTATCATTATTAAGATTGTGTAATTTTATTCTTTCTACACAAAAAACACTGATTTCTGATTATCATTATTAAGATGGTGTAGGTTTATTCCTTCTACACAACAAATCACTGATTTCTGATTATCATTATTAAGATGGTATAGTTTTATTCCTTCTACACAACAAACCACTGATTTCTGATTATCATTATTAAGATGGTGTAGTTTTATTCCTTCTACAAAACAAACCACTGATTTCTGATTATCATTATTAAGATGGTGTAGTTTTATTCCTGCTATACAACAAACCACTGATTTCTGATTATCATTATTAAGATGCTGTAGTTTTATTCCTTCTACACAACAAACCACTGATTTCTGATTATCACTATTAAGATGGTGTAGTTTTATTCCTTCTACACAACAAACCACTGATTTCTGATTATCATTATTAAGATGGTGTAGTTTTATTCCTTCTACACAACAAACCACTGATTTCTGATTATCATTATTAAGATGATGTAGTTTTATTCCTTCTACACAACAAACCACTGCTTTCTGATTATCATCACTGTACTTTCCACTGGGAAAAACTATTTCATTTGTACTCCTGAAAATCAGGTATCAAAATAGTCGGCAGATAGTAAAATCTGCCTCTAGGTTTTGCTACTGAATCTATAGCATACTTTTTTACTTGTTCTCAGAGGTTGGTGTCCAAAACAATAGTACCTGAAAAGTGTTAGTGTTGGTTTTATGTTGCACACTGGTATACTGTCAGAGATGACACTAGTCACTCATGGTCTGAGAACCTCAAGTAAATCAGTCATATTTTAATGTCAGACACCATCTATTGCAGACACAGTTTGCTTCCTTACTGCTGCAGGAAGAACTATGCACACCACTTAATCTGTCCATTTCACTATCAGCTGTATAAGCTACAGAACCTAGGTAAGCATCAATTTATCTGTTACATGCATTTTTTTTAATTCTCATATAATTCCAAAGTATCTCCTGAAGAGAACTGAAGCATTCATCTACTTTGTATCCAATAAAAAATATTAATATTGTCTTCTGTCAGTGCCATCTGGTTTGTGTCTCCTGTGCGCATTCTGTTCACATGCATACGTTTTTGGTAAAGATGGTCTATATACTCAAATTCTATGAAGTTTTGGCAGAATGATTCATTAGTATAAATAATGTATACAGATGCATTGCATGAACTGTCAGCAATGAAGACTTACTTATGAATAACAAACATGGTATGAAACTATCTTAAGGATAGGAACCTGGAAACAGTGGTGGAAAAAAAACAGAGCATTTGACTTGTCTGTCCACATCCCTCCCTAATGAATGGATTGAAGATATCCTAGAGAAGTATCAGTTTGTTTCCACCTTTCATATTAATTACATTGCATCCACCAGCTCCGTCCTTTACATTTCTGACACTCTTACTGCATCTACTCAAATTAGCTCCACAGAAAGGTAAAAGAAAGAGAATGCATTTGGGGTTTAACACTAAGAATCATACCAAGTGCAAACCATAGTATAAATAGGTGCAGTACCCAATGTCCTATACTGGTCTGTCACCCACTTAGTCTTGCATATTCATATAAACAGTATGTCGTCCTGTGTACTCAATAATCTGAGTTACTAGGTTGTACCCAGTAAATACAGTTACCAAATGGTACTAAATCGTTTTGATTTTCCATACTATGTGACAGATACTACTGTGTCTGTGAGAGTGTCTGTATATGAATGTGTGTGTGTGTGTGTGTGTGTGTGTGTGTGTGTGTGTGTGTGTGTGTGTGTGTGTGTGTGTGTGTGTGTGTGTGTGCATGCGTGTGTGCATGCATGTGTGTGTGTGTGTGTGTGTGTGTGTGTGTGTGTGTGTGTGTGTGTGTGTGTGTGTGTGTGTGTGTGTGTGCTTGTATCTATTTCTGTATTTATCTATTAATGTATATAACTATACATTTTACAGTGGTCTGTGGACTTTTATCTCTCTATCTGTTTATACATACATATACATACATAGAGAGATAAAATAAATAAAACACAGTTAACAACATCTGGATAAACATCAAAAGACAGTAAAAATTAAATGGGGACTTTTGATACAGAATAATTTGTTGTTGACTACTAGTGATGTGCAGAGATGAAACCTGTCCCCCATTTTCATGTGCCTGGCTCTATAACACAGAGGGATGAAGCCCAAACTGTGGCCCGGTCTGTTACTGGGGTTTGATTAGCAGGTGCCAGGCAGGGAGGTACATGGCTGAAGAGGTGTCACCCACTTACCACTCCCAAAAGCAAGTTGAGGGATATGTGCACTTAGGACACAAAAGGTGAATGAGTTCCCTAGTGGATACTAGCAAAACCATCTCCCTTGCTTTGGGGGTTGTGAGCGACACTGTGAGAATGAAATGTCCCTTGCATATTTGAGATGAATGTCCTATGTCAGCCCATTTTATGCCCTGTTCGGCAGTGCTACATAAGTGTGCACAGACATGTTAAAACAAAGCAGAAAAAAAAAACTTTAACCACCACTAATGGCTGCCTTAATAATGGTCTATCTTGGTCAGACCTTGTCCTGGAGCTGAGGAGCAAATGGACTAACTGGGCAGAATGGGAGCTGATAATTGGCAAACAGCAGGGACAAGTTGTGGAAAAAATATTATTTTGTTAGAAACAGTGCAAAATGTTAAGTATTTAGTTTTCTTTTAAGAATAAGAAAGACAGAAGTGCTGAACTTCATGTCCAGATCTGGTAAACTTTGAAGAAAAAGAAGGGTAGTAGCTGGTCTTACAGTGATTGTCAGTAATGATGAAGGACAGCATGGCAAACAAAGATCAACTGATGAGGCTGGTAGACAAACTGATACAGTTTATGATGCCGTCAGTTAAACTGACAGAGGCATTCAAAAGTGAAATAATGGAAAGCTGCTCAGTAGGTCACCATTTATACAGCAGACTCTAAACTGTAAGAAGTCATTGCAAAAGAAAAAAACAAGATTTAAAAGACAAATATGCATATGTTGTTACTGAGGAGGTAACAGAAAGGCAAGGGGCATGACAGAAGAATATTTGTATTGGGTGTTAGAAAAGCCAGAAAGGTGGGACCATATGATTCTTGTTTTGTATAAATTAAACAGTAGAAGTAGGATTGATTTGCATGCCGGAGAAGTAAAAATATTTATTTATTTATTGACATTTGACTATTGGGAAAGTCTGACTAGGTAGAAGCCCACTTTCAGTGGACACCTGGGGATAAAAGCTCCAAATTATTAGAAAACATTTTACAAACAATAATTTTACAATCTTCAAAAAGAAAGCAAGAAAATCCGTAGTTTAAATAATTATAACAAATTACGCATAGTATAAAAACCTTGGTTAAGAATAGATACAAGTTATATGACAATCATTTAATATAGAGAGAAATTTTAGACAGTTTGTAGAGAAATTAAAGATGAATTAATCTACTACAAACAGGAATTGCAATATGAAGTGAGAGAAGACAATTTTATGGTATATTTAAAAAGAAAGTCAGCGAAGAGAATTTGATAGAAGTAAGGACATATAATAAATGAAAAGGTACTTGTTCATATTTAAGAATATAGTTTATCCCAGTTTTGAGCAAGAACAGAGCCACATGTTAACTAGGAAGTTCTTTCAGAGTGGTTTGAAATATTTGAAATATACAGCACAACTGGATTTGTTGTGTGCCTGGTGTAACTTAAATGAAGAGAGAACCAAGACATATGCTAGTAAGATATTAAACTTGTAAATTAAAACATCAGATTTCTAATTTGCTTTGGCATTTCTGTAAGACTTTTTTAAGACCTAATCCAGACTAACTCTAACCATCACTCGTGTGCACATGGAGGACTTCTGCCTACACTTTATTGTTTCTTAACTTATAAATCCTATGATCTCCTTGCATCTACTACCAGGTTAGCCTACTAGCATTCAGTACCCTATCATTCTTAAAAACACTGTCTAGAATTTTCCATCTGAGTAAAACTGTAATAATTTGTTTGTATATCTGCTTTTGTGTTTGTTTACATCTGTGTAAAAATCCTTTTATTTGTGTTTTAAACTGTAAAAATGTAACAGTTTGTTGAATGTCTCTTTGGGGCTTTTCTTCCCGGGCCTCTGCTGAAAATGGACATGTATCCGGTCGGACTATCCCAGTAAACAAATGTAAAATAAATAAATAAAATAATAAATATAAGACTTGCAAAACTAGTGATAATCAGGTGTTCTATAATTATTATAGTTCTTTTCAGAGGTGATAAAGGGCATAGTTTCTGGTTTCCATGAAAGAGTATTGATTAAGTTGTGATTTCGGATGTTTTACCCAATAGTATTTAAATAATACCTTCCTTATGGACCGAAGACTTTTACAGATTTGTAGGATGTGGATACACTACAGGGAATTCATGAGTTAAGGCACTAACAAATATGAGGTATCATAAAAGACTGATACGGAGGCTGAGGTATCAGTGAATAGAGAATTAGTAAAACTTTCTGATTATAATAAATTGAAAATGTTTAGGAGATTTCTCCAAAACAGGGAAATGGTAACCTTTATAGCATGTGTAGTGAGGAGACAAAATGTTGCAGCTATTGCAGTAAAGCATGCCAGGTAAAATAAAGATGGCATTATGCATTTATTTCTTATTTAAACTTTGAACAGATGCATTTGTTGTACAATTAAATTAACTTTTTTCTTCCAACACAATGTGTTAAAACTGAGATGTTAAAAACAACCTGGAAAATGATCAGGCTGGAAACACTTAAGCAGAGTGAAGGGCAGTTCTCTTTCACCTGCAGATAGTGCTTGGTAAATGACTGAATATTTAAATCAAGGGTTGAATTAAATAATGTTAACTGATTATTATACAGGGCTTTTTCACAAGGGTAATAAAAACAGAAGCCATATTGAACTGAAATGTTTATTGTGCTGGGAAGGGATTCAGTGAGGGAGAGTGGAGGGCTGCCATGGTCCAACTTAGTAAACATATAAATAAATAACTATATATATATACACATATATATATATATATATATATATATATATATATATATATATATATATATATATATATATATATGTTTGTCAGAAACTATATCAAATGTACAGTGTCCCAACATGCAGTAGTTTGACTCCAAATGTTCAACACAGGCAGGGGGATCGACAGGTGTGTGCGATCTATGTTCCCTAGGTAGGAGAATATTTCCTTTTGCTGGGGGATTGTGCGATCTTGAAGTTACTATATATAACTAGCAGGGGGTGTGGGTGGTTCAGGGGTGCCTGCTGCCCCTGCAAATACACTTGACATTGTTTACCCTGGAGCATGCAGAGAACATGCTGTTCTATATATATGTTTACTATCAAAATGTGGAACGGCACGTACACGAAACTAGGGTGGTTGAATCCATGTTTTCCATTTTCTGTAATGCCGATCCGGAAATATTCGAATCCACATTAGTGAATGGTAGTTGCATTCATTAATATGGGATCAACATTCTGATAACAGTGAGGATTAGGAAATTTACCCTTTTCCTCACTGAAGTGAGATCTCAGAGTTGGGATATATAATATGCAAGGAGTGCAGGGGGGCTTGCCCCCCCTGCAAAAACTCTACCGGTAAGGGGAGGTGTGGATATATATTATGTTCAGAAAAGAGTAACTTATTGGAATTGCAAGTATCCATGTATATAGTTCAAAATATTTAAAATAGGTGGGGGCTATGCCCCCCACACCCCCCAATGTGGGGGGTGGTGCCCCCATACCCCCCTTACTATATATACTAACTCCAGGGTCACACTACATTGGGGAAAAGGCCATATATAACTTTCAGTGAAGTGTGTTTCAGTGAATTGTGTTTTCAGTGAACTGAGCTTTCAGTGAATTGTGCACAGCCAAATGTGTTTCAGTGAAATGTGCTTTCAGTGAATAGTCCTAGACCCATATATATTTATATATATATATATATATATATATATATATATATATATATATATATATATATATATATACATACATATACACACATATATAGATATATTGATATGTGTGTGTGTGTGTGTGTGTGTGTGTGTGTGTGTGTGTGTGTGTGTGTGTGTGTGTCCACATGCATTGTATATCTATATATCTATCTATATTTATATCTATCAATCTATATATACAGATAGCTAGATATAGATATAGATATAGATATAGATATAGATATAGATATAGATATAGATATAAACATAGCTACAGATATAGATATTGGTGTAGATATAGATATAGAGTTAAAATATACACACATATAATTATATGGTTTACTGACTTGTCGAACACAGAAAGATGTCAACAGAGCTGATTAGAGGCATACTAATGTGGGAGTGGAAGGTGCGGTCCACTCTGGGTGCAAACAGTAAGGTGCTGCTGCCTTTGTGTGTAATACAGAGCCGGATCCTTTAAGGAGTGATGTTCTTCTTGAAGAACGCCCTCTGTGTATGTGTGTCCCTGTGTGCATCAATGCACAAACCCTGTTGCTTACTTATTCCACATGTGGAATTTAAATAGACCACTTGCTGCAACTACTCCTCTGACTCTATGGGGGCTAGAATTGGATTAAGATAGTGTTTCATCTGCTACCTGTGTTAAGGTGTGTGTGTGTGTGTGTGTGTGTGTGTGTGTGTGTGTGTGTGTGTGTGTGTGTGTGTGTGTGTGTGTGTGTGTGTGTGTGTGAAATGCCTTAGTTAGGAAGAGCAGGTTAGTTAATTTTCTCAGGCACAAACCATGTACATTGGTTACATGAAAAAAGAACCTGAATCTGAATCCTCTACACCAACTACCAAAGTGAGTTTTGCTGCATTTTTTAAGAACTGTAAGTTTTGGTGCATTTTCAAGGAACTGTAAGTTTCAGTGCATTTTCAAGGACTTGTCAGCTTCAGTGCATTTTCAAGGAATTGTGAGCATCAAGGGGAAGAAATGTTTACTGCAGCTCATGCTACATCTTTCAATGTGCATCTATTTCATGTAGCAAATGGTCATAGCACAACAGGTAGCATACTTGCTTTTGTTGCAGAGGTCTGGGGGTTCTACTCCCCAGGAAGTAGATAGGTTTATAGGAGGTTACTATGCTAATGGTACTAGGGCCTTTACAAGCCTAGCAATGTAAACCCCCCAAGTACCCTAGTTGACCATAGTTTTATGGTCATTATTTACTGAGTGATAGTATGATCAGCACCAAGTGCCCCTGTGCATGAGAGCCATAGGTACCACCCCCAGGGTGAATTTATGGTTTCCCATCCAATTGTCAAGTTTGCACTTAAATAGGGTCATTGAGGAGCGACAGTCTCTGGAAGACATATGTGTCTCTTGCTCAAGTTCTATTAATGTCACAGGCTAGGCTGGGATCCCTGGAGTGAGTGACTCTTGTCCCATTTGATTTGTGGATGTGCAGCATTTCCATTAAGGCAGGGTCAGAGACTGCTCTGTAGGCCAGGCACAAGTTGCCTCTCAGCAGCCTGTATGATACAAAGTGCAGTGATAGCGCTTTCAGTCTTACCATGTAGGTCATGTCTTAGAAGCCCTGAATTCTCTTGGTTAGAAACCTCTGTGGTCTGTTCAGCTGCTGCAGGTGTCTGGTGAGGTACATACAGAAGGGAGCATTGTACTCAATCAGTGGTCTAATAAGGGCCAAGAACAGAAGAGTAATAACCTCCCTAGTCTTATATGCAATGATCTTATTTATGAGATGGGCAGTGTGGAAGGCTTTCCTCACTACTGTGGACACATGGTGATCGAAGTTTAGATTCCTGTCAACCTGCATTCACAAGTTTTGCACTGCTGTGTTTGGGCTTAGAGGGGTGCTTTCTATATCATAACTAGCAGGGGCTACATCTCTGCCTAAAGGGATAATGAGGCTTTTTTTTGTATTTAGTTTCAGTGCATGGCCCTGGCACCAGTCATTAGTCTGTGTCAGTCCCTTGTGTAATTTGATGATATTGTTAGGGGCCTCTATGATTGAGCCCCATTTACTGTCATCTGCAAACTTAGTAAGGCCAGCAACTTTTGACTGGACTTCCGAAAAGTAAATGCCAAAGAGTAGAGGACCCAGTACAGATCCTTGTGGTACACTACTGGTGGAGGTGGATTCCCCAACTTTAACAGTGTGCATTCTATCTGTGAGCCAGTTTGCTACCCATCTAGTGACAAATGGGTTGATACCCAGCTGGGAGTTTGCCAATGATTCCTGAGTGAGGAATTGTGTCAAACTGCCTGGCTATATCAAGATAGGGGGTGTGTACTGCTTTACCCTCATCCAGGGCTTTGTTGAATTTCTCAAAGAAGTTCACCAGGTTTACCAAGCAAGATCTATCCTTGACAAGGCCAAACTAGGTTGGGTCAAGAGTTTGAAAGTTACCTATGCCCTGGTTGATAAGGTTCATGATGATTCTTTCCATGGCCTTGCAGATAAGGTTGGTCAGGCTAATGAGTCTATAATTTCCAGAGTCAGTTGATGGGCCCCCTTTGTGCAAGGGGATTACTGTTGCTGTTCTCCACTCCTCCAGCACAAAACCAGTGCTCAGGTTGTGTTAAAGAGACAGCTAAATGGTTTCACTAGGTCTTGTTTTAGATTGTTTAGTATGTAACCTGGGATGTTATCTGGTCCCATAGATGCTGTATTTTGGGCCTTGGACAGTGCTTGAATTACCTGTTTTCTGGAGATAAATGGCAGAGGACAGGTATAAGGAATGCTATGGGGTATGGCTGGTGACAACAGGGGGGTGAAATTGTCAACAAATCTGTCAGCCAGAAGGTTGGAAATTTCTTCAGGTTCCCCTGTGAGTTTTGCTGTCCACTATAAGATTGGCACACAACCGGGTATTCTCTTTGAGGTTATGGACGTGGCTAAAGAATGCCTTATGACTGTCTTTAGTTAGGCATGCCAGTCTAGTCTTGTAACTTGCTTTAGTGGACTTTACAAGGTTTCTGATTCGCTTGTTTAGGCTGTGTAGAGTAATCCTCCTCTTTCTTTTGCTATTTAACTTATTTATATTTGCAGTCCACCAGGGTGGCTTGTCATTGTGAGAGGACCTGGCTTTACTCCTTTCAGGTACTGCTGAGTCAATACATTTGCTTAAGTGGCTATATAGGGTCTGCATAGCTGTCATTATAGCCTGTGTTAGCAGGGGCTTTAAACCATTTACACCATCACTTAGGAGGTGATAATTTCCTTTGGAAAAATGTTTTTTTTTTTTTTTTTGCTCCTGTGGGGGTGTCAGGTTTGATCTTTACTTCCAATGAGACAGATTTATGGTCTGACTTAACTAGGGAGGGCAGCATACTGGAGGTAGTGCAGTAGCTCCCCATGTTGGTAAGTACTAGGTCTAGGACATTTATGTCCCTTCTTCGGGTGCAGACTAACTGTTCCAGTGCATTTGAGTTAACAAAGTTGAGAAACCTCGGTTTGGTCGTTTTTGTACTCGTGCAAGTCACCCAATCGATGGATGGTTAGTTGAAGTCTGCTATGACCAAGGTGTTTGGCTGTATACTGAGCATTTCAAGACTCAAGCAAGTCGAGATAGGTGGTGTGTTTCTATTGGTTCATGGTGGAGGACCTGTAGCTAGCTATGATATGGTAGGGTGTTTTGCCTATAATTATCTGGACTTGGAGTAACTTAAGAGAGTTATACTTTTTTACCAATAGCGAGGTGTATTTGGATTTAATGAAAATGGATACATCTCCACCTTTGGTTCTTTCATGTTTGTTTTGGAGTCTGAATGTGTGGAAGGCATCATAGCCCTGCATGGCTGGGGTATGCTCTGTGGCCTTAAACCAAGTCTCCATGACTGCACAGGTGTCACCTTGCAAGGTGAAGAGTGCTTCCAGGGAGTGCAGCTTGCTGTTTCAGCTCCTTGCATTAAGCAGCATGTCCTTGAGTTTGTCTCTACAGTATTTTCCTACTTCAGAAGTTTGGTTGTTTTGACACAGCTTAAAAAAAGGTTCTATGGGGGATTCAAGCATCTTTGCCGCTATCCTAAAGCCTTGAGGAGACAGGTGAAAGCCATGGCGGAAAACCATCTGGGTCTGTCAACCATGTCTTCCCAGGCTGACAGATACTGGATCCCCTTGGAGTGACACCAGAAGCTAAGCCAGTTGTTGAAATCAGTCATTTTTTGTCTGTACTGTGGCATCATCTTAGGTTAAGGTAGAATGCTGTTTAGGGCTAGGGACATACCTGCCTGGCACACATAATCTGAGAGCTATATCATGTCTCTCTTCATATAGTCCAGAGAGGTACATCTCAAGTAATTCACTCTAACATGTACTATGACAGAATTATAACAGTAATTGCTACTGAGTGACTTGAGTGCATGCATGACTTGGTGGATCCTGGCATCCAACAGCAGCTGACTATGCCCTTTTCTTTGTCCAGCTTGGTGAGACGAATGTCTGTGTAGCTCACTATTGAGTTGCCTATGACTAGGATATTTGGTTTTTAAGTGTTTTGCCTTAGGGGCTTGATTGCTGGGACCCTATTATACGTGTTGTCATGTGTACTGGTGGATTCTGTTTGTGTATCAGTATGTGAGGGTTGTCTGTGTTTGGGAGGTCTCTGGTCTTTTGGTTGGCTCATGATGACTACCTCCACATGTGTGGATTTATGTGTCTTGACTTTATCTTGTGTAAGAGGAGAGGTGTGTAAGTTGACATCCTTTTCGATGTCTTGTTTATTGTTACGTGAGAGGACTGATTCAAGTTTCATGGTATAGTGACATCTCTCACATGTTGAATTTGTTTGCTTTAGGGGCAGGTGATTGTCAGTATATATGAGGCAATTGTTACATTTCCTCAGGATGACCATGTCAGTCAGGCTGGTTAGAGAAATGTTAGGAAACTGACTGTCCATAGCTGCAGGTAATTCCTGGTTTGCGATAGGGCAAAGGATCAGCTATTACTCAGGGATTACCAAGGGGACTTAAACTATAAAGGATTACAAAGAAAGTGGGGCGATGTCTGAGACTGCTTAAGCTAAGCTGCCTGCAGTGCAGCAGTGCTCAACAGAGTTGCCCAAAGCGTAGAAGGGAAGCCTGATGGGGTTTCACTGAGTGATGTTCAGGTAGAAAAATTTGATTCTAGTCATTTGCATCTAAAGAACGAGCCACTAACTCCAAATGCATAGTGCGGAACTACGCACAACTGTGGTGCTGAAACACAAATTTAAACAGTTCTAACATAATCTACCAATAGAAAAGCCCCTCACAGAGCCTTTATTCCAGCAGTCTCCAACTCAGATGGGTCCTGAACTACACACTTCTGCCACAAAGGGTGCAGGGGACCCTCTTTAATGTAAGATGGCTGGTTTTACTGCTCAAGCAATGCCAAACAGTCTGAATATAGACTATGCTGTTTAAGGCAGTAGAATTAAATATACAAAGTGCAGAATGAAACAGTCACAGCAACAACTGAACTGCTGGTACAGTATCACACTTTAAGGAGGAGGGGGTGGGGGTGCTGCAGTCTTGAGTGTGTCCTCCTTTGGATGAGATGCCTTGTAATTGTTGTCGGTTTGCCATCCATTCCCTATTTCATTATTACCAGCTCACCATTGTTTTTATATAACGTAGACAATTTATTCTTCAAGGGCAACAGGCAATGAATTTGCAGATGAAACACTGAAATATAAAGCTGTTTGCTATCAGTAACCTCTCCGTTAGTTACAGATCTTTAATGTGGAATTATTCAGATGACTTTTACTTCTGTAGACACTTGGCATATTGACTGATATTGGTGGATTGTAATGACAGACGTTTGAGTGGCCTTTTATGGTTGAAATGTTCTGAAATGGGCAGTTTGTCATTACTGGGTCATATGTTTGGTTTCAGTTTCATTGCTTACAGAAAAATGTTCAAAACTACAAATTTAAAGCATACTGGTACTGTATTATACAAGGAATATAATTTAATACAATCAGGAAGGTGCATCAAAGAACACAATGTGTGCGAGGGGCCTAGGTTTGTAAACAGCCTCTGGTCAGATGCATTTTCTTTGAATGTCAGTTTTAATGCTATTTCAATGAATGTGAGTTTCAAGGGCAGAGAAGTTTATTGTTAATGCTAAGTCTGTTTTCATTGTGAGACTATTTTTTTCCTTTTTTTTAGCAAATGTCTATCAGTATTTGTGCTATAAAATTTGAAATAAAAGTTTTAAATTAAATCCAAATATCTATAATTATTGTACAAGTAAAGAAGAAAATAGTGCACACATTGAGAGGTTTGAGCAGAATTTATAGTAACTGGGGAATGGCTGCAGGAGGAATGCTGTCTGTAAGGGGGGCCGTGATCAATTACCCTGCCTATGGCAACCATTTGTCCATGATCCAGGTCTGAAGGAAATGCTTTGTGATGACCATTTGACAGAGTCTGTCTCAGGAATATATATATATATATATATATATATATATATATATATATATATATATATATATATATACATAAACACACACACACACACACACACACACACACACATATATATATATATATATATATATATATATATATATATATGAATGACATGGAAAGTATAAATCCTGCTTATTAATGTCTAATTTATATGTGGATAACTTTAAGTACTAAGAAATTTAGTACTGCTATTCAAATCAGTAATGAAAAACAAAAATAATGATCCCATCAGTTCAATCTATAAAAAATGACTTTTATGACCTTTATGATATAAATAGTGAGCATCTGTTTTTCCTCTGGCAATGACTGTTTGGATTGAGAAGGAATGAAATATTAGTTATTATGGATACTATGAAGCTATTTAAAATACTTTCAACATGGTCTGATAAGAAAAACCTTGGGCACATATAGATTTTTTGAAACTATTTCAAATTCTTTCAATGTGGTCTGATAACAGTGATCTCGGAGGGTTAATGAGGCACTTATCAAATTTTCTTTAATTATCATTTGGTATAGTATAGACAAGAGTATCTCTTGCTTAGTGAAATGATTGAAAGTTGTTTTTAGTCGGTTCAGTGTTATCCAAAGTTAGTATGGTTATTCAATTATATTTTTGTAGTTAGTTTATATTATGTTAGCTCACAGTTATTGATTTATAATGTACTTGAAGACAATCTGATGACTGAGTGTTTGAATATGATAAAGTAAAGGAAAATTCAAAACATGGGGCTGGAAATGAATAGTAAATGCGGAAAATTAGTTTATTATTGCATAAATGGAGGGCTGGAGAAGAATTGTTGAAGTATATATATATATATATATATATATATATATATATATATATATATATATATATGATTACACTCCACAACATTGACATTTAATTTAATTGACAAGAAAAAACAGTTCTTTATTTAAACTAAAACTCATTTGATCAGCACTCATTTCCCTTGACTGCCTTCACATACACACTAAATATACATTCAAAAGCATTTTCTCCTTGAAAGCACAGCGCCCCATGTACTCCCCTAACATAAATATACTAACTCCATAACTGCACAACCAGGGAAAAAAGAATACTCCTTATGCCTCTGAATCACTGCTGAGTACGGCATTAAATTTCCAGACATGGTGAAACAACACAACAGAGGGAATTACCATGGTAAAAATATTTATTAACAACAATTTGCATTTTACGTCCTATCCCCCAAAACCACACCAGTATTCATTTTCTATCCCCGGGATTCATGAAGCTCGAGCTGGACAAGGCGGCGTGAGTCTGCGCCCGGCGGTGCAGTGAATAACCAGCGCAATGGCATGCCGTAATAATGAGGTGCACGCGCCCGCAAACCGTCGTAGTGACGTGAAGCTGAGCCAGGATCTGCGTCTGGGCGTGTCTAGCCCGGCATGGTGGGCAACCTAAAATGTGCTGACAATACAGTCCGCCCACATAATATTAATGGCAGCATGGGTCCGTTATAATAAAGCGCGCCGTAGGTATGCAACATAGTACCCATCCCAAATAAGCGGGAAGCAAATACAAGCCGCAGGCTTAAGTTTTTGGTTTTTTAAAAAGGGAAAAAGGGTTGGGGGTTACAAAGAAAGTGGGGAGTGATGTCTGAGACTGCTTAAGCTAAGCTGCCTGCAGTGCAGCAGTGCTCAACAGAGTTGCCCAAAGCGTAGAAGGGAAGCCTGATGGGGTTTCACTGAGTGATGTTCAGTTAGAAACATTTGATTCTAGTCATTTGCATCTAAAGAACGAGCCACTAACTCCAAATGCATAGTCTTGGAACTACGCACAACTGTGGTGCTGAAACACAAATTTAAACAGTTCTAACATAATCTACCAATAGAAAAGCCCCTCACAGAGCCTTTATTCCAGCAGTCTCCAACTCAGATGGGTCTTGAACAACACACTTCTGCCACAAAGGGTGCAGGGGACCCTCTTTAATGTAAGATGGCTGGTTTTACTGCTCAAGCAATGCCAAACAGTCTGAATATAGACTATGCTGTTTAAGGCAGTAGAATTAAATATACAAAGTGCAGAATGAAACAGTCACAGCAACAACTGAACTGCTGGTACAGTATCACACTTTAAGGAGGAGGGGGTGGGGGTGCTGCAGTCTTGAGTGTGTCCTCCTTTGGATGAGATGCCTTGTAATTGTTGTCGGTTTGCCATCCATTCCCTATTTCATTATTACCAGCTCACCATTGTTTTTATATAACGTAGACAATTTATTCTTCAAGGGCAGCAGGCAATGAATTTGCAGATGAAACACTGAAATATAAAGCTGTTTGCTATCAGTAACCTCTCCGGTAGTTACAGATCTTTAATGTGGAATTATTCAGATGACTTTTACTTCTGTAGACACTTGGCATATTGACTGATATTGGTGGATTGTAATGACAGACGTTTGAGTGGCCTTTTATGGTTGAAATGTTCTGAAATGGGCAGTTTGTCATTACTGGGTCATATGTTTGGTTTCAGTTTCATTGCTTACAGAAAAATGTTCAAAACTACAAATTTAAAGCATACTGGTACTGTATTATACAAGGAATATAATTTAATACAATCAGGAAGGTGCATCAAAGAACACAATGTGTGCGAGGGGCCTAGGTTTGAAAACAGCCTCTGGTCAGATGCATTTTCTTTGAATGTCAGTTTTAATGCTATTTCAATGAATGTGAGTTTCAAGGGCAGAGAAGTTTATTGTTAATGCTAAGTCTGTTTTCATTGTGAGACTATTTTTTTCCTTTTTTTTAGCAAATGTCTATCAGTATTTGTGCTATAAAATTTGAAATAAAAGTTTTAAATTAAATCCAAATATCTATAATTATTGTACAAGTAAAGAAGAAAATAGTGCACACATTGAGAGGTTTGAGCAGAATTTATAGTAACTGGGGAATGGCTGCAGGAGGAATGCTGTCTGTGGGGCGGGGGGGGGGGGGCCCTGATCAATTACCCTGCCTATGGCAACCATTTGTCCATGATCCAGGTCTGAAGGAAATGCTTTGTGATGACCATTTGACAGAGTCTGTCTCAGGAATACATATATATATATATATATATATATATATATATATATATATATATATATATATTTATATACATACACAGACACACACATACTCACAAACACACACACATATATATATATATATATATATATATATATATATATATATATATATATATATATATGACATGGAAAGCATAAATCCTGCTTATTAATGTCTAATTTATATGTGGATAACTTTAAGTAGTAAGAAATTTAGTACTGCTATTCAAATCAGTAATGAAAAACAAAAATAATGATCCCATCAGTTCAATCTATAAAAAATGACTTTTATGACCTTTATGATATAAATAGTGAGCATCTGTTTTTCCTCTGGCAATGACTGTTTGGATTGAGAAGGAATGAAATATTAGTTATTATGGATACTATGAAGCTATTTAAAATACTTTCAACATGGTCTGATAAGAAAAACCTTGGGCACATATAGATTTTTTGAAACTATTTCAAATTCTTTCAATGTGGTCTGATAACAGTGATCTCGGGAGGGTTAATGAGGCACTTATCAAATTTTCTTTAATTATCATTTGGTAGCAGTATAGACAAGAGTGTCTCTTGCGCTAGTTGAAATGATTCCAAAGTTGTTTTTGGTCGGTTCAGTGTTATCCAAAGTTAGTATGGTTATTCAATTATATTTTTTGTAGTTAGTTTTATATTATGTTAGCTACAGTTATTGATTTATAATGTACTTGAACAATACGAGACTGAGTGTTTGAATATGATAAAGTAAAGGAAAATTCAAAACATGGGGCTGGAAATGAATAGTAAAATGGAAAAATTAGTTTATTATTGCATAAATGGAGGGCTGGAGAAGAATTATTGAAGTATATATATATATATATATATATATATATATATATATATATATATATGTATATATATGATTGCACTCCACAACATTGACATTTAATTTAATTGACAAGAAAAAACAGTTCTTTATTTAAACTAAAACTCATTTGATCAGCACTCATTTCCTTGACTATTTCATACACACTAAATATACATTCAAAAGCATTTTTCCTTGGAAGCAAGCGCCCCCCCCCCCCGTACTCCCCTAACATAAATATACTAACTCCATAACTGCACAACCATGGGAAAAAAGAATACTCCTTATACTCTGAATCACTGCTGGTGTGCATACATTAAATTTCCAGACATGGTGAAACAACACAACAGAGGGAATTACCATGGTAAAAATATTTATTAACAACAATTTGCATTTTACGTCCTATCCCCCAAAACCACACCAGTATTCATTTTCTATATCTTTTCAGCTAGCTTGAAGTACTGTAACAGTTTCATATATGTATTTCAGATGTTAGCTAAGAAAAACAGCTTGACATTGTTAGAATTCATTAGAGCTTAACAAACAGATGGCGAATGTTTCTTGTAATCATTTAGCCTTGAGAGAAAGTTAGGTCTGCTGAAAAGGAACACATTAACCTGTCAAAAGCAAAGCACTCCTGTATACATAACTTCTTATCTGGTTACTCTGTACAGCCTTGGAAGTGTGTTTGTGTGCAATCAGAAGCTGAGAAAGCTCTGAACTTTGTATGAAGTAATCTTTCCTTTTTTCTAAATTTAAGATAGGAAAGGAATTGCATCTGAGTATACAGCTGAATCTTTCAATATGTTGTAAGATTCCAGTATCGATACTTCTCAGTAAAATGTGTTTGCATCCTGAATCTTTGACTGTCTGTGTTTGGGATTAACTGCTGCATTATATTGTTTATTAATGAATTAAACTTTACAGCTGGTGCCGTGCTCACCTCTTGCCAAGTTTATTTGTTATTGTTTTCCATCACTGAAGACTGCAGCAGGAATCTCTCTGCAAATCTCGGTTGCCCATTCCAGTAAGTGCATTCAACTTACATTTTTTGTCTTAGAGTTCCTGTAGATATTCAGTGATGTAAATGCAGCTTTGGATTGCATGCACATTTTATTGACTGGACGCCTGCATTTTATCTTTAGGTTTATTTGTTCAATTGTGAAAAGTTTCTTTAAAGCATATGCTTCAAGCATTAATCAGGAGGGGCCCAGTTTATAGAATGGATCAGGTTTCGGTCATAAATGCATAGTAGGGAGGGGCCCTGCAGTCACTGGTTTTGTGTAGACCACAGTTTGTATGTCTTAGACTGACTGTTTTTTGTTTACAAAAAAGGATCAGTAGAGAGAGAAGTTATTTGTTAACACTCTGTATTATTATGGGTAAGTCAGGCAGTAAAATTCCTGAACCTTCTGTTGGCTCTCCAGCTCATTATATGTACTGTATGGATCCACTTCACATGACTGAAACTCAAAATACTGAATTTCATTTGACTGAGACCACAATACCTAATTTTCAAAATACTGAAAACTCATTTGTCTGAATCTCATTATAATGAAAGCTTACTTTATTTATTTATTTATTGATTGATTGATTGCAGTTTGTTAACAGGGAAAGTCCATTGGGCCGAAATGAGCCTGTTTTCAATGGAGGCCCAGAGAGAAAAGCTTCAAACAGAAGAACAATATTTACAATATTCAGAAGTAAATAACACAAGTACAGCATTTTAAGATATTTACAGTAATAACTAATTAATGTTCAAGTATACAATTCATGTGCAAGTAGTACATCATATGTGGAGGCAATAGAAATATACATCCAATGCCTGAGTTTGAATAGGAAAGGATAAAGATAGGTGTAAGGCTTCAGGAAGGATAAGAGCAGGAGCATTCCCAGAGAGAGGAGAGATGAGAGTGGAGTAAGGTTTTAAAGTAAGGGAGATTCTTGGTAGTTCTAATGTGAGGGGGAAGTGAGTTCATAATCTAGCCAGGGAGAAGCATAGTAGGAGTTTCCCCGGGGAACGTAAAGGATTGTAAAGTTCAAGGACATTTTGATTAGTCAATCTTAGTGTTCTGTGTGGTTGGTGGATTTTTAAGGTAGAGTAGAGAGAAAGACAGAGAGTTTAAAGATGAGCTTATGTGCTGTTGTTAGTTGAATGAGAGTTTGGTAGTTTGGGAGTTCTAACAGTTTAGGGCATGGAGGGAGTTGCAGTGATGAGTGGAGGATTTGGATGCTGTTGCAAACTTGGAAATTTTATTATAGCATGAAGACAATTTTGATTTCAGGGTTGATTTGAGATTAGTAAGTAGTGGGTCTCCATAAAGAAGAGACGGAATGAGGTAGGTGGTGGACAGCAGTTGTTTGGATGAAAGAGAAAGGTAGTGTCTGTGACGATAAAGCATTCCAAGCTTTTGATGTTTTTTTTTTAATATTAGTTTGTAGGTGGATGTTGAATTTTAGCTGGTTGTCAATAAGGATGCCAGCAGTTTTGCATGGGGAACTATTTCAATAGAGGTCTTGTTTTGACTGAGTATAGAGAATGATATTTTGTCCATAACAGTGTGTCTAGAAGGTGTGAAAATCATTATTTTGGATTTGGATGCATTAAGGGCTAGGTGGTTGTCTAGCATCCAGGATTGGGTGCAGGAGAAGGCCTCTTGAGTTAGGTTCATTAGTTTGGGGAGAGTTTTGGTAGAGCAGATGATGGTAGAGTCATCTGTGTATTGGACGTGTTTAGCATTAGGGATGTTTTGGTAGAAGTCATTAATAAAACTACTGGCCAACTTTCAGCATGGTTTTAGGCCACACCACAGCACCATATCAGCCATCCTATCCTTCTCTAACTCTATCAACATCAACCGAAACAATAACAAACTTACCTCTGCTTTCTTCCTAGATCTCGCTAAGGTCTTTGATATGGTCAATCACCAACTGCTTCTCCATACCCTGAAGGAACTGTCACTGAATAGTAGCTCTATTAAATGGTTCCAATCTTACCTGTCTGACAGACAACAAGCAGTTTTATGGCAGAATACCCTATCCACATGTCTACCCATTAGTCTAGGAGTACCCCAAGTCTCCATACTAGGACCACTACTCTTTTCAGTCCTTATCAATGACCTACCCACCATTACTCTCAAGGCCACCTGCATCCAATATGCAGACGACTCTACTTTAATATGTACCGCCTCCTCCTCAACTGAGCTTATGACCCTAACCCAGAATACTTTCAATGATGTCGAAAAATGGTTCGCAAACTGTCAGCTTCTATTAAACCCCAAAAAAACTAAACTGCTCATCTTTTCCTCCACCTGCAAATCCTCCTCACCATTCTTTACTATAAGTTCCAACAATGGCACAATCATATCCCCAGATACTCACACAAAACTCCTGGGCATCACAGTCGATAACACCCGAAAATGTGATATCCATGTCAATAAAACCATCAAATCTGTCAACAAAAAACTGGGCTCCCTATACAGCATCAAACCCTTCCTCACTCCTTTTGCAAGAACCACTATTGCTCGGTCCCACCTACTGTATACCTTCCTCTATGCCTCCCCCCCTCTTCACTGACCTGAATCAAGCCACCCTTACCAAACTTGCTAGTTGTTACAACCATATTGCTAGATTTGCTACAGGTGCTACCTCTAGGTCCCACCATTGTATCAACCTAACTCAACTAGGATGACTGGAGTGGCCCACTCTTCTCAGATACAACCAACTTGTAATAACCCACAAAATACTATATCAACCTGAAAAAGCACCAGCAATAAATAAGATCATCAAACCATATAGCAACCTGAGGTCACTATGCTCTGCTGACAAACTGCTGGTACAAACAACAAAGAGCATAAATGTGGCTGAGGACTCTCTATTTGCCAACTCAGTAGGCAAAACTTGGAATATGCTACCTGCCGAACTTACTCACCAATCCTCCTTAACCCAGTTCAAAAAAGCCTCAAACTACACTTCCAACAGCATTGGCAATGTCTCTGCTTAAACCCCGACTAATCACCACCCGCTGTTCCTGCAAACTCTCCCTAAGCATTTCAATCATATACTCTAATAAGTGTATGAATTGTTGATGGGACTTAGCCCATAACTGTGTGTATTATTGTCTGAAATTGAAGCCGCATGCTTTTGATGTTGTCTACTCTCTTTTATCTAAGTTTGTCACCCTACTGAAAACTGCATATTATACTTATGTCCAAATCTTTCTATTGTTCCTAATGTGTTTGCACTCTGCTTTCTGGAGCTTTTCTCCCTGGGCCTCTGCTGAAAATGGACATATATCCAGTCGGACTTTCCCGGTAAACAAATGTAAAAATAAATAAATAAGTAGTAAGGGACCCAATATAGAGCCTTGAGGAACCCCTGTTGGAGTGTGCAGGAAAGAAGAAGTACAGTTGTTCCACTTTACAACCAGTTGATGGAAGAAGAGGAACGGTTGAGATGAGATTGTCTGGAAAGGAGGAGCTTATGGGAGACAGTATTGAAGACCTTACATAAGTCAAGGAGGAGGGTAGAAACTGTGTTGCCAGAATCTCGGGCAGAGTCGATGATATCAAGGAAGGTGAGGAGGGCAGTGATGGTGCTACATCCTGGTCTGAACCCATGTTGTGTTGGAGTCAATAGCTGGTTGTCAAGCAGGTAGGGTAAAAGTTGCAGGTAGATACATTTCTCAAGAATCTTAGAGATAGAGGACAGGATAGCTATTGGGCAAAAGTTGGAGATTGTAAAGTTGCTACCTCCTTTGTGGAGGGGGATGATGAAGGATTTTTTCCAGAGGAGTAGTACATAGGACTCTTGGATAGAGCGATTAATTAGGATGGAGATGGGCTATGCGATTGCCATCTGATTTAAGAAATTTGGATGGAATATTATCTGTGGCATTAGAACAAGGTTTTAGTTTTAGTAGGAGTTTTTTTATAGTATGGGTAGAAATAGATTTGAGAGTGAAAGGAGAGGACTGAGAGTTATTGAAGGCTGAAGCTGTAGTTTTGGATGTGTTGGAGGAGATATTATTTGGGAAAGATGAGGTATGTTTGGCTATAGAATCAATGAAAAAGAAGTTGAATTGGGTAGCTAGGACAAGGTCAGGAGAGTCTGGGTCAGGACAGGGGTTGTCTTTCTTGCCTGAACAGAGAATTGATGAGATGCTACTCCAGAATTTTTTGAGGTTGGTTTTATGGTTGTTTTGGAGTTTAAGATAGTAAGATTTACGGTTGATATCTATTTGCTTTTTACTTGATTTCGTAGTTGCTTGTATTTGGTAAGAGAGTTGGGAGTTTTGAGTTTTAGATGGTATTTCCAAGTTTTGTCTTGGAGCTGTATAAGGATTTTTGTTTCTTTAGTTAGCCAGGGGACTGCTTTGGATTTGAGTCTTTTAGTTCTGCAGGGGGCAAAGCAGTTAAGTAGATCAGAGAAAACTGTATTAAAGTGTGAGACTGCGGTGTCTAGAGGAAGGGACTTTAGAGGCTTCCATTTTGTCTGTTTTAAGGCATTGGAGAAGGTTTGAGGGTTGAATTTCTTTAAGGAGTGGGTTGTAATATATTTGTGCTATAGGAGGAGGAGGGAAGAAGGGGAACGGTATGCAAAGGCAGGGAGATGGTTGCTAAGGAAGTCAGGGAGAGTGCCACTATCAGAAATTCTGTTAGGATGGAAGACTAGTATCCAGTCGAGGATGCTATCTGTGGTATTATCCTTATTTGGTCTAGTAGGAGTTTTGATTAGCTGTGTGAACTGATATAGGTTAATGATTTGAGTAGGGGATGGTGAGTGAATGGACGACCAGTTAATATTGACATCACCTAGGATTATTGTTTCATTATTTATGTTGGTGGTGAACCAGGAGAGAATATCTTCCAGAATAGGGATATGTTACCTGGTGGTATGTACAGGGTAGCAATGCACAAACTGTTATTGTTGTTAACTTTTAGAAGGGCCAAGGTGAGCTCAAACTGGGGTATGGGTTTAATATAGGGTGCCACTGTTAAGGAGGAGGAGAAAAGTAGGGCTACTCCACCACCTTTCTTTTGGGATCTGTCATTTCTTATGAGTTTGTAGTTGGGAGATATTATTTCAGTGTCTTTTATATGTGGCTTTAGCCAGGTTTCTGTGATAGAGAGAATATCAGGCTTGTTGTGGAAGATCCAGGCATGAAAATCAGGCATTTTATTACAAAGGCTCCTGGCATTAAGTGTGGCAAAGAGTAGAGATTTATGGGGAGGGGGTGAACAATTTAAGTTTGGTTTAGAGGAGAGGTTATGTGATGGTCCTGAGTTAGGGTGTATATCGTCAGAGAGGAGGAGGAGGGAAATAAGTTTAGAATAAATTAAAGATAGGTATCTATGTTCTAAGGAGTTATGGGATAGGGTTATAGAACCTATGGAGTCTAGCTTAATGGGTATGGGAAGTGGTTTACAGGGAGCAAGGAAGAGTTTCCTTTTAAAAAGGAGATATTCATTATGGTTGTAGATATGGGAAGAGGGAAGGGATTAGGGCTGTGAAGGGGGATTCTTTTTTGATGAATACTGAAGTTGTGTGAAGGGGAGGAGAATAATGGAATTGGGGGAGATTAATGAGGAAGAGTGGTAGAAGAGAATGAGAGATTAGAGTAAAGACAGTAGAACATGTGAAGGTTTTGTTTGCATGATAGAGGTAGGTTAAATTAAGTGTGGGGGATGTTTAGGAGCAGAATGTAGGCATAGATGTAGGAGAAGAGGTTAAAGTGTGGTTTTCTAGAGTGAAGTATTACAGAAAGAAGGGATGTGTTTAGTGGTGGGAGTGGGAGGAAGTAGAAGATGAGCTGATAGTAGAGATAATGATGAGTGTATGGGAGGGGCTGATTCTGATAGGGAGTTCTAGTGTGGGTGTGGTTAGAGAGGTATAAATGTAGTGGTGCGTGGGGCGGGTGGAAATAGGGGGCAGGGTAGGAGAGCGGAGTGAGCCCGGAGGGCAAACGGAGCAGGTAGAGGCAAAGAAAGGGGAATAGTGAAGTGTAAGGAACAATCAGCCATGCAGTCTTCAAAAGAAATACACAGAGCAGTTGGCTTGCTTGGTGGTACGTTCAATACAGTACACTGTAGATCTATGGGTTCCTACTGTGTTAGGTGGAGTAAGTGGAATACAACAGGAACTACTGCGGGGAAACTAGTATTAAAACCTAGAGGTTTATAGGGGAATGCAGTTCTCAGTGTCATTTCACTGTAGAGAAATAGAAGGGCTTATAGTGCCACCTAGTGACAATATATAGGAATTGAGTTAGAATAAGAGAAGAATGTCGAGGGAGCATCTGTTTCTTTCCTTTACTGTAATTTCTAGTACTCTGAAAGGCACAGTGGGAAGCTAACAATCCTGAATTTCAAAATACTGAATTTTAAGCTCTAGATGTGATGTGTGTTTCCCTTCCCCTGTGACTTGCTTGTGATAAAAACACATTACAGTAACTTAAAGTGCCAACTGTCAGAATACCGATAGTAGAGTAGAAAGTAGTGTTGTACTGTTTCTAAATGTAGGTACGTCTCCTTACATTTTTATGGGAAGTATCTAAAGTAATATGGCGGATGTCTTGTGTGCTCCCGGCAGTAGTGGCAGTGTGCATAGTACTGTAAGGTAAGTAAAAGGTATATGATCTTTTCCCCACTCACTGTAGTGCGATCCTGGAGTTAGTATATATATATATATATATATATATATATATATATATATATATATATATATATATATATATATTTATTTATTTACATTTGTTGACTGGGAGTGTCCAACTGGACGGAGGTCCATTTTCAGCGGAGGCCCGTGGAGAAAAGTTCCGCAGTTAAAATATACAGATGGTAGTTATATTGGATTTACATAGCAATTGACAATTTGATCAACATAGCAATTAACAACATAGTTATAGATGAAGAACATAGTACATCAGTAGACAACTAGAATCTTTATAATCTGCGAAGTACATAACAGACATTAACAATTGTTACAATAAGAAGTTCCTGCTGTATAATAAGTAGTTAGGCTTATGAGCATCCAAGCTTGCTACAATCAATGTAGTTAGTGGGGTGGAAAGAAAGGTAGTAGGTGGATGTGGTGGGTAATATTAGAGGGGACTTGCAAGGGCATAGCCAGCATGTTTTAGGTGCACTTTTAGTAAAAGTTTTGAAGTGGGTGCATGATGGTACGGAGGTAATTGTGGGTGGGAGGGAGTTCCATAATTTGGCTATGGCGCAAGAGAATAGTGCTTCTCCAGCAGAGTTATTGGTTTAGTGACCTGTAAGTGATTTTTGTTGCTGGATCTTAGTGGTCTGGTGGTGCGATAGGGTTGGAGTAGATTCTGGAGGGATGGGACTTGTAGTGGATGGTTTACTAGTTTGTGGGTGAGTGTGAGTTGATACCATTGAAGGAGATGAGGGAGTTCAAGCCAGCCCAGTTCAGCAAGAGAGAGACAGTGGTGACTACGGTAGGATGCCCCTGTGGCGAATTTGGCATTTTGTTGTAGCAGGTCTCGAGCTTGTTTAGATCGCATTGCCTTAGGTTGGTATATATTGGAGAGGCATAAAGTAGGGTGGAGATAAGGTGGGAATTTGTTACTGAAATCTTTGCTGCTTTGGTGAGAAGTTGCTTATTTTTGTATAACACTCCTAGTTTTTTGTGAACTTTTATTATGGTCATGGATATGTGAATGTCAAATTTTAGTTTATTGTCTGTTTCCACTCCTAGCAATTTGGTGTGTTCTGTTGGGTGTATAGTGGTGTTGTCTTTTGCTGTGATGTTAAAGTGAGAGTTGTTTTGAGAATGTTTGATGGGTTGGAAGATGAGCAGTTTAGTATTGTTTGGGTTGAGTATTAATTGGGCATCAGATAACCAAGTTTCAACAGAGGGAAGGGTTTCCTGTGTGACTTTTTGCAGTTTGGGTAGGGACTGGGCTGAGCAGATGATGGCTGAGTCATCTGCGTATTGTATGAGTGTGCCATGTTTGGTGGCAGAGACTAGATTATTTGTGAAAATAGAGAAGAGTAGGGGTCCAAGGATGGATTCTTGGGGAACCCCTATAGAGACAGGTAGTTGGGGAGGTATGTCATTCTGCCATACAACGGATTGTTGGCGGTCAGACAAGTAACTCTGAAACCAGTTGGTGGCTGATTGAGAGAAGGATAGGTTATTGAGGACAGAGATGAGTTGTTTGTGTGGGACCATGTCAAATGCTTTAGATAGGTCTAGGTAAGTAGCAGAGGAGAGATAGCCATTGTTTTTATGCTGAAGGATAGTGTTAGTAAAGGAGAGTAAGGCAGTGGTGGTGCTATGGTTTGGTCGGAAAACATGCTGAGTATTGGAAAGGAGGTTGTTAGTAAGGAGGTAGTCTGAGACTTGAGAGTGCATGCATCTCTCTAGTATTTTGGAGAGTGGAGAGAGATTAGCTATGGGATGGTAATTGGTTAGTTCTGGAGGGGCCACCTTTGTGAAGGGGAATTATATGTGATACTTTCCATAGTGTGGGAACGTAACTTTCTGTCAGAGATCGGTTAATCAAGATGGATACTGGGTAGGCTACAGCATCAGCTGCAATTTGTAGGTATTCACTTGGGAGGTTGTCTGCTGCTAATTTGGTGGGTTTAAGTTTAGTTAAGAGTTTTTTTATGTTGGAGGTAGGAGCAGGAGAAAAAGAGAAGACAGTGGGGAGATTACTAGTTGAAGGTGTGGGTTGGAGGGGAGGGGGGTTGTTATATATATATATATATATATATATATATATATATATATATATATATATATGGGTCTACTTCTGATTGTCAAAAACCCAGTTTATCGACAGTCAGAAGATCAAACATATTTAAGGGAAAGTGCACTACATCGAAAGTGCACTTTCTCAAAAGCCGGTTCTCCGAAGCGCATTACAGTTGAGATAAGGAAATATATCCTTTTCCCCACTGTAGTGCGATCTCAGAGTTAGTATATTTAAGTAGGGGGGTGTGGGAGGTGCAGCCCCCCACATGGGGGTGCAGGGGGGCTTGCCCCCTGCAAAATATTATTTAAAGGAGTTTTGTTTTGTTTATTTACGGTTCAGAGAACCAGATTTTGCAAAAGTGCACTTTCAATGTTGTGTACTTTCACTTAAATGGGTTTCAATGTCGCTTGTTCGATATTGTGAGATTTTGATCAAGCAACATAGACCCATATATATATATATATATATATATATATATATATATATATATTGGGGTGTGGGGGCATAATAATTTGGTTTTATATCGTCCAGTTTCTGTTAAGAGGGTAAGTAAATAGTTTTTAACTTTTGGAAAGAGTTAGTCATCGGTGTTGTAAGTGTGCATATCTATAGCTTTCTGATTGAAACTGGTGCGACTCTTTCTGTATTGAAAATAAGTGGCCGGGACAATATTCCTGTATCTTCTGAAGAAGTATCAGCTGCAGGTGTTACAGACATTCTTACTGTTTTTAATATTTTTAGGACCACTTGAAGATAAGCATGCTCTTTTAGCAAGCATCTTAGCTCCAGCAAATTTAATGGATGGGGATCTGCTTTGTAAATTAGGATGTACTATCTTTTACACTGTAGATGGTGTTTATTTAGATGTACCAGCTGAATCTGAAGAAGAGAAGATAGGAAAATCACATTCGGAAGCAGACAATCAACTGTTGCAGTGGGTTCCTGATACCCTGTGGGAAAACATTCTAATGAGGTAGATCTGTTAAAATCTACTATACCTGCAAAAATATGTGTAGATTCTACAAAGCCACTCCCTCGTGTAGCACAGTATCTTTTATAACTAGAAATAGAACAGGGAATCAAACCAGTGACTGAATCTTTACTCCAATAAGAAATTATAGTAAAGACACATAGTTGTTGTAATACTTCCATTCTCCCAATCAAAAAGCTAGTCAGGGACACATATATGTTTGTGCAGGACTTAAGAGCAGTGGGATCCAGTTGTTTTCCCTCCATATCCTGTGGTGCCAAATCCAGTAACTATATTAAGTTGCGTACCACCTTCAGTTACTTATTTTTCTGTAGTAGATTTATATTTAACTTTTTTTTTATTCCTGTTCAAAACAGCCAGTATTTATTTGCTTTTACATATTGAGAATTTCAATATATATATAGCAGTGACTGCCACAAGGGTTTGTTGACAGTCCCTCAATCTTTTCGCAAGTCTTAAAACAGGATCTTAAAGAAATTCGGCTCCCCTACAGACCTGTATTGGTTTGGTATGTTGATGATTTACTTATACCTTCAGATATTTTAACACATTGTCAGCAGGATGCCATATATTTGTTGATTGAATTAGCAAAGAAGGGACACAAAGTATCAAAAGAAAAACTTCAGCTATGGTCACCTAAATTCAAGTACTTAGGACATTTAATTTCACATGGGGAGAGGCATTTCCTGCCCTTGTGTGTTGAAGCTAATGTAAAAGTGCTTCATCCTATCATACAAAAGCAGCTACAAGGTTTTCTAGGTTTGGCTGGATATTGTAGGCAGTGGATACCAAATTATGCAAACATTAAGAAACCTTTACCTTGCATGCTTAAAGGAGACACGCCAGAGCCATTGCTTTGGAAAGAAAAGGAAAAAAATGCTTTTACTTTGTTAAAATTATTCCTCTTACTCTCATATTACTAATGTTCTTTTCCTTCTCTTCACTTTCATCATACCTGGTCCCTATTTGACCTATTCTATGTTCTCCTACAAACACTACCTCTTACACCAGTAACACAAATCACTACTCCCTACCCATCACCACTCATCTCTTTTACACAGACAATATAATGTTCTTTAAACCCAAACTGTTTCAGACACATCTATACCTGTTTAACATTACACTTACTGATAATTTAACCAAAATTAAATCCTGTCTTTATTATACAGTCTTGAAATTTCTCCAGCTCTGTGGTGACATCTACCCTAACCCTGGTCCCAGCATCACACAATCCACATCTTCAACCCGCATTCCAGGTATACAAAATATGCCTAAATCTATCTCAGTAAACACACACACAGCATGTGCAACAAAATCTCTGAGTTGCACACTTGGATGACTGCACTATCTCCGGACATACTATTAATCACTACCTCACTTAAATTACACATAAAGGATACCAAAGTCTTTCATCCAGGTTTTAATATGTTCAGAGATGACCAACTTAAAAGAAAGGAGGTGGTGTTGTAGTAATAAATCCTGATCCTATCTCCTTATTCCTCCACAACCAATCTATACCATCCTTTGACAAATCCAAACTATTGATGACCTACCTTTAATTAAACAACATTAAAAGTCTCTGCATTATAGCTTTATACATACCCCTTGGTAATAACTTATCAACTCTGGAAAGTATCCTATCATGGGTATCAAAATATATCTCTCTGGAAACAGTAATATTAGCTGATGTCAACATTGACTGGCAGAAACTTAACTTACAATTCACCACAGATAGCATAAACCTATTTGGATTTTCTCAATTAATTAATCACCCAACCTTTACCAGTTCCGCAAACTCAATGATTTATAGGCTTAATAATTGATTGGATTTTGGTCTCTCATCCTAACAATTTCTCTCAATTGAAAGAACTTTCAGCCTCTGTTACTGATCACCACCCCATCTGTGCAACTAGACTTATCTCATATTCATGTAGATATACCTAAAAGACAGTACAAAACCTATTCAACTTGGACCAGCAGGCCTTTACAAATTTACTAAACTCCATCAATTGTTTTTTTCCTTAAATACTTACCACTAGATGATGCATTTGAACAATTTAATTCTATATTCCTAAGCATTTTAGACAGTTTAGCTCCCACCAAAAGAAAAAGAGTAAAAACCAGCTATACTCATTGGCTTTCTGTCTATACCAGATCACTCATGCAAAAAAGAGACAAAGCTTGGACAACTGAACTAAAACATAAGGCTTGTAATAATTTACAGAATTTCAAAGCACTGTGTAACCTTGTAAAGAAACAGCTTAATTCAGGCAAAAACAATTCCATTCAAAGCCACAGAATCATTACAAATCCAGTCCAAAAACCTTCTGGCACACTATCAAAAAATCCTAAACCCATGAAGTCAGTCATTCCCCCCAACCCTCCTCTGATAGTACCTCCCCTGACATAATAACTCAATTTAACTCTTAGTTCATTGATAGCATAGCTTCCATCACTAACAAATTATTTCCATCACCCTCTACCTTCTCTCAGCCTCCTATTACCTATCACTCCACATTTTTCCTTCAGCCAGTTCCCACTCTTTCATCAAATCCCTCGTGTGCAAGCTCAAGTCATGTTCCTCCTCTGCAGACAATCTTCCTAATGAATTTCTAAAAATGGCTGCTGACTCATTTGCCTACCCAGTCTCCATAATCATTACTAGATCTATCAGGGAAGCTTATGTCCCCTCCCTGTGGAAAAATCCTTTATTATTCCTCTCCACAAAGGTGGCACTGTCACAGAAATTTCTAACTATAGGCCAATTACTATGCTTTCATCACTATCAAAACTTCTAGAAAAATGTATCCATAAAAAAAAACGTATTCAATACCTACTTGACAATAATCATCTCCCTCCCATCCAACTGATTCAGACCAGCACACAGCACTGTCACTGCTCTATTATCCTTTACTGACACTGTCAACAAAGCTTGTGACAGCAAACTTAGTCTCTTCTCTGTTCTTAGATATATCCAAAGCCGTTGATACTGTTTCCCAACCCAAACTCTTATTCCAACTATCTCTTCTGGGATTAACCAAAATATCTTTACAATGGTTCACTAGTTATCTCTCTAACAGATATCAATCTGTCAAATAGAACTCTAACTTCTCTCCTTACTTACCTGTTAGCACTGGGGTATCCCAAGGATCAATACTAGGTCCACTTCTCTTCAACATTTTTATTAACCATCTTAACACTGCCAGCAAACAAGCCACTCTAATTCAATATGCTGACAACTCTAGATTAATCGACTCCTCTTTCACATCTACAGAGTTTAATTCAAGAAGCATTCAATTCCATTGAGTCTTGGCTCACCAGCAACCATTTACTACTTAACCCAAAAAACTAAACTAATAGTATTTTTACCAAAACAATTTTCTCCAAATACCTTTAACTTTGCTATTACTTATCTGAACAATACTTCAATAAATGTGGTTTCACATACAAAACTGTTAGATGTAACTATCAACAACAATCTTAAGTTTGATCTACATATCAGCAACAACATTAAAAAAAAACTAATCAAAAATTGGGCATGATGTATAGGGCTAAGAAATTCATCTCTAACTCTGCAAGAGTAACCCTTGCCACCACCTATCTCGTATCCTCCCTTCTTCATGCTTCACCTATTCTGACCAATCTTCACTCTTCCCTCACAATAAAAATAGCCTGTGTTATAATAAAATAGACACATTTGCCACAGGGCAGGCCGACTACTCTCACCATTGCTCTGCTCTCAAGTCCCCAAACTGTCTTGAACTACCCCACCTTCTCACCTTTAATCAACTAACACTAGCACACAAAATAATGTTCAACTCCTCATTTTTCACAAACTAGATCATCATTACTTCAGCACTATATTCCATCTCGAGACCTACTTTCTTCTCACAAGTATCCGCTATCTATTTACAAACCTCAAAGATCTAACTGGGTTAGTCTGTACTCTCACTATGTTGCCAAATCATGGAATAGCATCCCAGAAGCAGTCAGAATTACCCCACACTACAATTCCTTCAAGCCTAGACTGAAAGAACATGTAACCAATAACCGGACCTGCCCATGCTCCTTGCCATCTCAGTACTCTTTTCTATTCCCCTCTTCCCCCTCTTAATAGACTTTCTTTTGATGCATCCTACTTCCCTTCCTGCATTACCTACTTTCTAGTCTCACCTCTCTTTAATTCCTTTTTCCTTCTAATGTCCTTTCTTTATATTCTTAAACTAACCTTTATCTATCCCAGAATTTATGACTGAAATTTACTACCTAATTCTCCTGCTAGAAAGACTGTATAGCTTTTATGACCTATTAATTATTATGTTATATATTTTTCATGCATCATTATGTAACATACATATTAGGAACTCTCTTCTATTATGTATATAATGTACCATCAACTTTATTGCTTGTCTATATTTGCTTATTTTCTTTGTATTGTATCCACAAATTGTACTACTGTGTTATTGTCTTAATATTTATAACCACTGTTCAGTTTTTAATTCATTTTAATGTGTATTGTGGACCTTTTCTCCTCAGGCCTCTGCTGAAAATGGGCTCGTACCAAGTCAGACTTCCCCAGTAAACAAATATCAAATAAATACAATAAATAAATAAAACAAGCCCTTGTTATAGCCCCAGCCTTAGGGTTTCCAGATTATAATACAACTTTTACTTTGTTCTGTCATGGAAAAAGGGGTTATGCAGCAGGGCCACTAGTTCAAAAACATGATGACATATTTAGATGTGTTGCATATTACAGCTCATTGTTACACCCGGAGCATAGAGGGTTACTGGGCTGCTTGTAGGCAGTAGCAGCAACTAGACTGATGGCAAAACTATCTGCAGCATTAGTCCTGGGGCAAAAACGTAGAGTTGCAGTTCCCCATGCAGTATCTTCGCTATTACTGAAATCTAAAACACAGCATCTCTCAGCTGTTAAGTATGAGCTGCTACTGATTTCAAACCACTCGATCACCATTGAGCAATGCCAGGTATTAAACCCAGCATCCTTCCTGCCCATGACAGGAGATGGTAAACCGCATGATTCTATAATTGTGACTAACCATGTGCTTTCTCCTAGACTTGATTTGAAAGATACTCCAGTGGGCAATGCAGAAATGGAACAATTCATGGACGGATCATGCGGAAGAGACAGAAATGAAAATCTTACAGTAGGCATAGCTGCTTCTACAGAGACTGAAATTATTTTTCAGGAAATATTACAAGGGGTTACTTCTACACAATTTGCTGAATTGATCACATTAACAGAAGCTTGAAAATTACCTAAGAATAAGACTTTAGGGAATTGTGGAGACAAAGATTTCTAGCATCAGGAAGTACTAAGATAAAAAATGGAAAGTTTGTAAAGTACTTATTAGATGCTCTGTTTACACAAAAGGAGATATTGCTATTGTAGAAGGTGATAGATTACCAGATGCAGCCAAACAAACTGCTGGTTTAAATGTTACTAAAGATGTTGCTTTTGTTATGCAAGAAACATCTTCAAAAATGATAATTTTTGTGATTTCAATAATTTGACTGCTTTGCAAAATAGAGCTACAGAGACATTTTAGTGCTGATTGCAAGAGTAAATAAATTATGGATACATCCTGATGGAAAAATAGCAGCACCTTTAGCTGTACTAGCCTGGTTGGTAAGGGCATATCACCTACCGAACCATGTTGGTAAACATGGACTTCTTAATCTTATTCAGCAAGAAGAGTTTGCCCCTCTTTTTCAGCCTCTAGTTAGCCAATACGTAAATAATTGTGAGATCTGTTTGTTACATAAGTGTGTAAAGTGTTTACAATTTCTTTGCAGTTACATTGTCAGTACCATACACAGTCATCTGGACTTGTTGAAAGGTCTAAGCAGACTCTTAAAATTAAAATCAGTAAAATTTTCAGTGAATCAAGACTGAAATGGTCAGATGCATTACCTCTCGCTTTAATGAGTATGCAGAAAACTGTGAATGCTACTCGTAAACTAAGCCCACGTGAAATTCTTATGGACCATCCCATGAGAATGCCATCTTTGCACCAGTCAGAAATTGTTAACTTATTTTTACTGATGGAGCTTTACCGAACTATTGTTCAAAATTAATTTCTCTGTTGCAGAATTTCCACAAGAGAGTCAAGGAGGCTCTCTGTTGTCCATTTGTTGACCCTTGTCATGATCTATATACAGATGATTGGGTCTGTATAAAGGTATTCCAACACAAATGTTCTTTTAAACCACAGTTGAAGGGATATCATCTTGTCCTCTTAACAATTCATACTGCAGTAAAGTGTGCCAGAATACTGAACTGGGTCCATGCTTCACATTGCAAGAAAACCTGCTTGACATTTCCCAAGTCTACAGAAAATGGCGCTACACCCTCTACTGATAACATCACTGAGTATCCTCCTTCTGTTGCTTCTGATCGACATGAGAAAAAAACTGTTTCTTCAAATGTTCCATCAATATGACAATGACTTTTTCCAAATGCTGGGTATGTGGATTTGCTCCCCATAATGCAAAAGGGGGCATTCCAATGCTATCTGTTCATTTGCAACAGAATTATTTAGAAAAGCAAATTATTGGGGAAAATCAAACCTGGCATGATGTTACAGATGGAACTAAGAAAGTACATTACCAGCTAGCTGCATCAATGCAAGGCGATACTTGTTATTCCAAAAAAGGAACTGTGCAAGTGGGTTACAGCAGCTGCAATGACACTTATGAGACCGGTTTACTATCATAAATTCGAAAGTAAAAATAAATAATGTCTTTATTTTCGAATTTATGCATCGAAAATGAACATTTTTGAATAATAGTAAACTCGAAAACAAGGGTGTATTGTCGAAAATGTTGCTTGCGACATTTACGGCGATACACAGCATGCCCACCCTTCCCATAATCACCTACCTACCTAACCGAACACACAGTTATGCAGGGGGGCTGCACCCCCCTGCACCCCTGGGGGGCTGTGCCCCCCACACCCCCCCTAACTTAATATTCCAACTCCGAGATCGCACTACAGTGAGAAAAGGGATGCATTTCCCTAACCGCACTGTACCGCGATCCCCTCCCATGACAGAAAGTTAGAATTGCGAATGCACAGTGCATTCGCAATGCAAACCTTCGCTCATGTCACCTGCCGTAATATGAAGTATTCGAACATCTGATGTTCGAATACTTCATAGCCGTGCAAATGCACGTCGACATAATGATAGCAAACCTATGAGACCTTATTGATGGATCTTGGATTAAAGAGACATGACTGGGGAAAGGCATGAGAATGTTGGACAATTATTATTACCTCTACAGAGACCGTGCCTACCTCTGGTTACCCAAATCTACCCCTGGTTACCCCAAACTGGTCTGGGTGTTGTTATGTGGGAAAATGACACCAGCTATTTTTCATTCCTTTTCCATACCTGCAGAAAAGTTGCAAAATAAGAAAGCCATACATCCTGCTGAAAAAGTTGTAGTGTTGTTTTGTCTGCAGGATGGCCAGTTGTAAACTATGCATGAAGTTAATCAGCTGTCCTTTATATTAACTGAAATAGCTAATAAGACTTTGGAACAAATTCAGATGGCAAATAGAGAACTGACTAAAGTTCAAGCCGCAGCTTTGCAGTACTGGATAGCTCTTAATTACATACTTGCCTCAAAGGGCAGAGTTTACCATTTAATTGGAAAAGGGTGCTGTACATTTGTTTCACTTTCATGATGAACAAGAAAAAGTGGCTGATTTTATGGATCAATTGGCTATAAATATGACTAAAACTGAGTATGGTTGGACGTTCTTTGGATGGTTGGGTAATATATTTGGAAATGCTGGTACCAGCATAGTACAAATTATAATTACTTTTCTCACAATCGTGCTTTCATTGCTCTTATATACTCTGTTATTAAAAACTTATTAGTGAACTGCTTTGTTAGGAAAAATGCACATGCACTTATGCTAATTCCTAAACAAAAGTACCCTAGGGCTTATATCTTTGACAAAGACATGGTTCAAAATAATCTGGGACTGATGTTTTATAGCATCAAAGGGAGGAACTAATATGGATATCTTATTTTTATGGCTATTAATGCTTGCATTTTTATATACAGCTAGTTTAAAGTACTACATTTTCATATATGTATTTCACATATTGACTGAGAAAAACAGCTTGACATTGTTAGAATTCATTACAGCTTAGCAAACAGATGGTAAATGCTTCTTGTAATCATGTAGCCTTGAAAGAAAGTTAGGTCTGATGGAAAGGAACACATTAACCTGTCAAAAACAAAGCACTCCTGTATGAATGACTTCTTATCTGATACTCCTTACAGCCTTGGAAGTGTGTTTGTGTGCAATCAGAACCTATGAAAGCTATGAACTTTGTATGACATAATCTTTCCTTTTTTCTAAATTTAAGATATAAAAGGAATTGCATCTGAGTATACAGCTGAATCTTTCAATATGTTGTAAGATTCTAGTATCTTTTCTTCTCAAGAAGATGTGTTTGCATCCAGAATTTTCGACTGTGTGTGTTTGGGATTAACAGCTGCATTATATTGTTTATTATTGTTTATTAATGGATTAACCTTTACAACATCACAAACATTTTGCACGTGTATAACCAGGACAGGTTGTATGGGAAAGTGGAATATCACTTTAGAAGCCAAAATATATTAAAATAATGTATGAGTAAGTTGGAGCTTTTATATATATATATATTTTTATATATATTTATATATATATATATATATATATATATATATATATATATATCTGAAGAGAAACATGAGGGTAAATTAAACATTGGACATACAAAATAAATCTGTGTAAAGAGACAAATGGATTAAATAAACTGTTGGCAATGATACAGCAGGATTTGCAGTAGATAGAATTCAGGAATTCAGATTATTAAAGGAGGGGTGTTGGATCACTTGTTAGTGATTACTGACTGGAAAAAAGATTTGAAAGAATACAACAACAACAACAACTGTAAGTGGCAATGTAATCTGAAAACATGGAGAGGGAGTGCAGCAGGTGAAATTATTAAAAAAGAATGGATAAAATGCTACAGAATTGCCTGCAACATTTGCACAATGCAACTGTGTGGAGAGATAAATTCTTAGCTACAGCTCATGTAACCGAAGTTCAGCTAGTGGCTTATACATTTGATGGCACAGATAGGAAGGATGGGCTTATATATCCTGGGAGAACGCAATGGCAATTCCCTCCTAGCTTGAACCACAGCTCCACTAATAGAACATCACTGGAAAGTGTAAGCTCATTATGAAACAGGAGACTTTACCCGAAGGATGTGTGCAAAGCCAAACATGCAGATGATGGTAGCCCTTGTTAGTGCATGTAGTGGAAGCATGCATATATGGACTAAGGGGGTGCAGGTAGCCCTCATGGTTACAAGAATGTTAATGTCACCACTGGAGGACAAGAGGTTAGGTTCCTAAATGAAAAATGTTCTCATTGTTAGGATGCCTGTGTGAGTGCAAAGAACCCTCATGACTGTCTGGACTATGACCCCTTAGAGGTTTAATAGTTGACAGATATGGAAAAAGTAGTGCAACAGAGAAGCAACTGTTATGGAATTCAATATAAATGTGAAAAGGAGATTATGTATGAAGGAATAGGATGGAATAAAGGATGTCATGAGGTCTGAAGTTATGGGATTTAGAGGCAGCTATAAAACAGGAAAATGAGAGGATAAAGGATCTGGAAGAGAGAGACCAAGGGAATTGTAGGACTATGTGTACAGTTTGGAGCAGGCAAATGATGGGGATTAGGGAGCAGAAATCACAGTAGTCAAAAACAAGAGCTGGAGGCAGCTGAGGATTATCACATCAAGGCAGAATTAGAGAGGAGTCAGGCTAAATGGTGGGGTAGGGGGAATGAATGTGAAGTTGCTGGCTTAGAAACTGAATGAACAAAAGAAGAAACAGCAGGATAGATGAGGGGACAGTGACAAAAAATAGGAAAAATGACATGTTGGAGGCATTTTACTAGGAGCTGCATAGGGAAAGTGGGATGCAGTGAATGTCTGAGGAACAGAAGGACAATTTTGATGAGAAGCACAAGATAATATAAAACTATATAGACAGGTTGGGTTGGGGGAAGGTAATTGCAACATTATAACATTATGAATGAGGATAAATCAGGAGACCCAAGCCAGATGGCCTCCCTGTTGACTTCTATAAGGTTTCAGAACTGAGATTGATATTGGTTTTCTGGAGCTTTTAGTTAATATAATATGGAAAGACCAAGCCCCAAAGGCCATGATGGAAGTGAAGTAATCATTCTGCCAAAGTGAAAGGAAGATACAGAAGACCTTGATTGCAAACTTATCTCACTCTGTAATGCACATGCTAAAGTACTGGCAAGGGTCTTAATGGCCAGACTGAAGGAATCATTGCCAGAGATTATAGGTAGGGATCGGGTCAGATTTGTAAAAGATAAATTCTCAATGGGCCACTGGAAATTGTTAAATTTCACTGACTGGGAGTAAAGAAGGAGGAGAGAAATCTGAAGTAATATTAATAGAGGAACAAAATAATTTGATTCTGTAAATTAGGCGTTTATGTTCAAAATAATTGTGCAGAGAGAGAACAGGAAAGGTCCCTAACTGTTGTAGGGCCAAGTTGTCAGGAGCAGTGAGGTTAGAGAGTGGAATGACACAGATATGCTCTCTTTCACCAGCACTTTTCTACTGGTGATGGAAAAGTTAAATCAAAGGTTCGGATATTTAAGAATGGAATGAGGAAATAGGGAAGACAGGAGGCAGTGTAAATGTATTCACAGATGACTGATTGCTTTTTGGGGGGGAGGATGTAAAATGGGATGACTGATTTTTGGAAGGGGCATAGAGTTGCTACTGCTACAAGTTTCAGCTGTGTTTGAAAACTCCATGAGGAAATTTAAGTTAGTATTTTAACCCAAAAAATCTATGGTGATGAAGGTAGGTGGAAGAGTTTGGAATGATCTTTGACGTCTTTACTCAGAAGGACGTGATATGTATCTAGGAATAAAAGTGTTTCCTACCATGGAAGAGGCAAAGGATAAAAATCAGAGGGGATGAGGGAGAAGGTAAGTGAGGTGTTAGGCAGGTAGGACAGGAAGGATATTTGGTGAAGAGAGTGCAAACTGTGTGAGTATTAATTCTTCCTTTGCTTATATACTTAATGAAACAACATTAAAATCGGGGAATAAAATGATAAAACAGATGCAAACATTGTGTAATAAATTTGTTTGTAGAGGGAAGAAAGAGATAGAATAGGTGCTGATAGGTTCAAGGATTTCAAGGCCATCAATGGATGGGTATGTGCAGAATTTGGAACTATATGTGTCAACAATAAACATGGTCAAGAAATTAAGAGTGGAGGAGACTTGAGATGGATGTATTGGGAAGACAAGGAAAAGGATGCTAGAAGAGTAGGGGATGAGCTCAAGGAAAATATCAGTAGGACAGTGATAAGAGAAGTTAAAAGATACACAGGAGGGGCGGTAGAAGTCAGATGTGTAGGTAAAAAAGGTTAAGTATTCAGCTCACAGAGGGCAAAACAAATTGTTTGGGGAAAGTTAGAAAACCGGAGAGAGATGATTAAGGTTGTTTTAATTTGTCGTGGAAGGAAGGGGAAAGTTGAAAACCTTCAACAAGATTTTGGTCTTAAGGAAGGTGAATGGTTGATTCACAGGGGACTTACAAAAGTGGAAAATGGGACAAAGCAGAGGAAGACTAAAGGTAGCAAGGAAGTGGTTGCAAAAAGGAATCGGGAAGCCAGCTGCAGTTATGACAGGTACTTTTTCTAGGGGTTTGAGAGGAAGGGAGGTAAAGATGGGAATGATATAATTCAACTGGAAAAGAAAGGAAACTTGGAATAAACAGGGTTGTTGGGAAGAAGTCTGGCAAATAGTATTAGTGCTGAAATGAGTCGGCCCTGTTAATGACCTTCAAAGGAAATTATTACATGTGTGGTACAGCACAACTAAAAGTGGAAGGACAGTGGAGAGAAGTGTAGTGTTGGAGGTATGGGAATCTGAGGTAGATGATTTGCACAAGTAGTGGGACTGAAGTACAGTGCAAAAGGATTGAGACAGGTGACAAAAGATACAGAGGAGACACATGTAAAAGGTTCAAATTAGTCTGGTGTTTTGTTTATTTGGAGTGAATGACAATAAAGAAGTATGGTTGGGGTAGAAATGGATAGACCAGCTGTTAGGGGCTGGATGCTTAACGAAAGAAATTGATAAGAGAGTGGAATATGAAAGAAATTAAGGAGGCAAGTGAGGCTATATTTAAAAGGATGATTCAGCAAATTATAATGAATAACAGAAATTAGATGTGGGTTAGAATGCTAGAAGGTAGATGAAAGGAAGGGGGTATTGCAAGGACATTCATTTAGGTAAAAGGTTAACCACTATAGTTATAAAACAGAGTTTTAGTGCTGTATATTTTGGGGCACTGATTACATTCCTGTGGAATTTCACATGGAGAAGAATGAGTAATTAATTATTCATTCAACACATTTGATGTTTACAGTACTGCCTGATGCAAAACAGGGCAAACTGTAGGTGAATCGTTGCTTAATTTCTGTAGAAAAAAGAAATGAAAATCCAAATAAAATGATTTAGAAAAAAAAATAAGAAAATTCTGGCTCTGGGGGGATCTGCTTCTGCTATCCACAAAGCATGAGCAATGGCAAAATGAGCACAGATATGCACGAGACTGCAGATGCAGCCCACGAGGCTACTTGAAAGTTGAGTACAGATGGCGTAATAGTGAGGCAATAATTGTGTGAATGAGTGTAAGTGGCCTAGACATGAGGACATATGAAGAAGATGAGGAAGATATATGTGGTTCAGCTGCTTCACTTGTTCCTGAGGTATTAGTGGCAGGCAGTAACAGTAATAATCAGAAGGTTAATACAAATCTTGGGAACAATCAGTGACATATTAGCCATCAGGGATCAAGTAGTCCACAGAAAGCTGGCAAATGGTTCATATAACTGTACATATTCCACAGTCCTTTGAAATTATGACATAAAGAGTGGTTCATGGTGAAATGTTTGATTGCTTACATACAGATGGATTGCAAAAAATTATAGAACTGATTCAACCTGGGCAATGAAATTCCTGGTGGTGCTGGCAGTGCCTTGTAACTGCTGGTCCTACTTGGTTTTAGATGAGGCATTGGGTGTTGGGGTTACTTATTTAATGGCAGTTACAACTGAAGAAAGGCTAAACTAGGCACTCTCCATTCTTTATTATCTTCTTATGATGCACAGAAGATGAGAAGGGATCAGCCATGATATACTTATGATCACCGATTCAAGAAGCTGATGGCAGTGAAGAAAACCTTCAATATGAACGCTAAGCATCCCAGCACTCAGATGTCTGTTTTGAATTATAAGCCCAGCTGAATGATTGGCTGAGGAATCTGAAGCAGAGGCCAAGCCTTGCTGATAGCCTTTTGCTAATATTTTAATTGAATGGCTTAGAGTCCTGCTTATGTTTGCTTGAAACAGGAAGAGGTGGGGAATTTTTGCAAACAACAAGGGGCCACATGGGGTGGAGGAAAGCTGTGATTTGTAATAGATCTGTGGGGAAGAAGCAAGGATTCCTTTCAGAAGGTAAGGTACATGGAGTCACCAGCTGTGGACCATGGAGAGCTTAAACTCAACACACTACTCAGATGAGAAGTGCAGACAAAACACTTGTGTTTTTATTCCAATAGGGAAGATGCAAAATTCTTGGTACAGGTCTTCAAGCTGGGATTTCATATTGCAGGCAGACCCACACATAACAGGCATGAAGTGTAAGAATTTAAAGTTGATTTAGTGTATAGATGCAAGCTGCTTGGGATATGAGGAACAAGAAGGAAAGGGCAGGTAGGATAAGGCAGCCCATTCAATGCCCTTCCTTTTCAGAAATGTTAAGATTGCCTCATTGTGCTTCACTTCCAAAAAGCAGCCAGAGAAACATTGGATAATCTGTCATTTAACCTACCCAGCAAGTGTCTCATTGAATGATATTACTGATAAGGGAATCAGTGAAGATGCAATATACACCTCTAGATAATGCTACCAAAATAATTCAAGCAGTAGAAGGCCCTTGGCTTACTAAGCTTGACATTAAGGTGAGTTTTGTTTTTTGTTTTTTTTTTACTTCCCATTTGCAGAGAGGACTGGCATTTATTTGTTTTGCATTTGGTGGGGGCAAATACATTTAAGACAAGTAACATCCATATGCCCATGAACTGTGTAATGTGGCATGTGTTTCATGTGAAAAGGTTTAGGCTGACTTTGCAATGGACTGGTGAGTCTCATGGCTTAGGTAGAAGAATGGTGCACTATTTAGCCAACTGTTTTTTTTTAAGTTTTTTGCTCCCACAGCCTGCTGATCATCAGCCCCTCCCAGCCATTCACCCATTTGTTTCCCATCACTGGGATGACGGTTGACCAGTAGGGCCATCATTAAGGCAGCCATCAGAAGAGGTTTGGGCTTTTTTTTAAACCTAACTGCCTACACGCACCTAGAAATGATCTCTTGGTGAGTCATTCAATAGGTATCATCAAAGGACCACCCTCATTTCAAAATAGGGTTGATGCTAGCAAGATGGACCACCCACAGGAAGCACTACTAATCAATTTCCCCAGTGTTCACCAAGGAAAATTGACATTGTGCATGTGCCCCTGCCATGCTCACATTGGTTCTACTGCAAGCACTCAGAATTCAAAGTGCTCAAAAAAGTGCTCAAAAAGCACTATAGCATCTTGTTGGTCTTGTAAGTTACTGCTCATGTTCAAATTTGAATATGAGTTCAGGCATGCAACAATGGGGTGGGAGTATGACAGGGAAATTAGGGTTAAGGAGCAGGGGGAGGGATTTTGGGGTTAGGGAGCAGGAACAGAGTTTTAGGTTTAGAAAGCGAGAAAGGAGTTTTAGGTTTAGAGAGAGGGAGAGGAGTTAGGAAGTGATCTGGGAATTTAAGTTAGAGAGTATGGCTGGAGTTTTAGGTTTATGGAGTGATCTGAGATGTTAAGATTATGGAGGCAGATTGAAGTTTGGGTTAGGAAATGGGTGGGAGTTTTAGGGTTAGAGTTTAGGTTCTGATAGGGCTATACAGTTTTATAGGGTTGAGTGTTGGGAGGGCTACATAGAAACAGGAGACTGGGCTACTGGGAGCTTGAACGCTTGCTTTTTCACATACATTCACTCCTCCCTCCAGGATGGGAATCTCTGCCTGTGCCCTTAGGTACTTAAGTCTGTAATCAAACTAGGGTCACCTAGACTATAGTCAGGGCTCTGTTTTTTTCTGCCACTAGTGTAGACACAGGCACTATTTGGATGTTTTTTTTTACTCATTGTGGGGAAGAAAGCTACCAAAGAAAGTATAGTGTCTTACCAGCACTTGTGACAAGAATTCCACTAGCTAAAAATAAATTGGAGGGTTCAGACAAAGCACTGATCTTTTGGGGCCTAGAAATCAGTGTCCCTTTGCAAAGCTTTAAGTTGACTCAGGACAATCCCAGTAAGCTAGAGAGGATGAGAGAGAAGATGTCAGCTCAGTTTCGTGCCTGCTTATCTTTGCCTGCAAAGTGGTAGCTTCAGGCCATGTACTTACTAGGACCTCAGCAAACGTACCAAAACGCACAAGGCAGAAGTACCAAAGAGTTAGGATTATGAAGCAATAATTATAGCTGACTTGTCAATGTGGGGTATATTTTTGAAGCACTGTAACATGAGATATCCTTTTGCCAGAACAACTGAGCTAACAGTGTGGTCATAAAGATATACAGAGAGGGGTCAAGTTAACCTGGGATGGGGCAGTACTTGAAATGGGACTGCTTTGCAGCCGCATGGCTGCAGCAGTGAACAAGGACTGAAGTATTAAAGGATGCTAGTCTTTTAGAGCTCATGAAGATTTGTGTGTTGATATTGGTGTGTGCTAAGAAACTAATTAATAACAGGATTGTGTTTAGATCTGACAACCAAGCAGTTGTATATGCATTGAACAGGAAAATGTTAAAATTAAGCATAGTCCAAGATCTGCTGAGAAGGTTATTCTTGCACAGTCTGAGGATTAACATTTTTTTGCATGTTATCAAACATATAAAAATAATGATATTGATGATAGTTTATCATAAATGCATTTGTAGAGCTTCCAGTCTTTGACTTTGGAGGCAAACCAGTTTCAGGAAGCAATTTCTTAGAAAGTGTGGCATATTGGAGCAGATACACAAGTCTGTTAGTGAGGCATTCTAGGACTTCTAGTACTTGGAAGGCTTATAATGGTGCTTGCTTGGCTTTTGGGGCATTTGTAGGTTCATTACCTCAGCAGGACAGGAAGTACTTACTGCATAGACAGAATTAAGTTAGATAAACAGTCAGGAAAATCAGAATGCATTCTGTGGCACTGAGATTTGCCTTTCAAGCTAAAGAGACGGCATGTTTCTTTTCTAAACAGTGAGCTGTAAGCAGGTAGCTGAAAGCCTGAGCTAGACTGCAGGATTGCAAGCTGGACCAAAGGTAGACATTGACAAAGGAACTGCTGCCAACACATTGTAAGAGGTTATCATAAGTGTAACAATTATTATACTTCATATGCTACACTGGTAGCTTTATCATTCTTTTCCGGAGGTTCACTGAGTAAATAGGTCTGCAGTGGTAAGGAAGTCTCCCTGTGATTCACCCGGTTTCCTATCTCCAATCTGACTTAGACCCTAAAATAACAAAAATGAATCAGAGGGGTTGCATTACAGACTGTGACTTGGTGTACATTAATTTGTTGATCTGACGGTAGATCCACTGGAGGTTCCAAAACAATAGTTCAAGAATATTTCCAGGTAAAAAAATTAAGAAATTCAAAATTACCGCAGTTAAACTAGAAGTTTATTCTTTGAAACCTGGATGAGCACTGTTGTCTGCTAAGAGACTTCATCTGAACGGATGTCCATCTGCTGAGATGTAAGGAAAGTCCAATGCTGCAAAGAACTATACAGACAGAACCTGGAATGTAGCAACTATGAATCAAGGCAAACATGGAGTAGTTAAGGATGCAGGGACAAGAATACACACTGGCATCTTGGGAATTAGTGAAGTAAAATAGACAGAAATGAGTCATTTTACATCAGATAATCATCAGATCATTTATTGTGTCAAGAATTCTGCCAAAGAAATGAGTAGCCCTTATAGATGTGTGTCAAGATTGGTGCTTAGTTATGACCCAAAAATGAGAGTATGATGTCAATCAGACTACAAGCTAAATCATTCAACATTGCATTGATAGAAGTTTATGTTCCAGCTGCATCTGCTGAATAGGAAGAGGAAGAAGTTGACCAGTTTTAAGAGGAGCTGCAGCAACTTTTTATCACATTCAGCAGACTATTGGAATTCAAAGGTTGGTATTCAAATAGAACTGGAATAATGGGCAAACATTTTGTGATATGAAGCAATGCATAAATTAATAGAATTTTTCATCAGTAATTCACTGATCATAGCAAACAGCCTATTTCAACAGTCTAAAAGATAGATTTACACATGGCTATCACCAGATTGCCAGTACCAAAGTTAGATGAACTATTTGCTTTGAGAACAGAGATGGAAGAGCTCTGCATAATCAGTAAAACAAAACATGGGAATGAATGAGGCTTAGTCTATCAGCTTCTTATTGTAATGTTTTGAATTAAAGTAAAGAAAACAAGAAATATATCTAGGCCAATAAGACAGAAGCTCAGCAATATTCCGAATGTGTAGCAAAGGTGAAGAACAGATTTAAGGGACTAGACCTAGTAGATACTAGACACAGCACCTGAAGAAGAATGGACAGTATTGTCCATATTATGTAACAAGCAGCTGCTACAGTCCATACACAAAATGCTAAAATATTTCAGCACTGAGGAAAGAGACATATGCTAATTATTCATTTTCTTTTGCCAGGAAATGTCTGCAGTAAAGCATTTACACAGTGGACCTATTTAAAGAATTACTCGGCTGTGTAAAGTAAAGTTGCTGATCAGATTGCTGCACAGATGTGAACTACATAAGTATTACAAATGCAACTAGAACACTTCAGATAGTTCTGCTTACATGTATTACCTTAAGGCCCTACAGTAGGATGTGCAGTGTCACAGTTCTCGTTGATGTGATTGTGTGTGAAGGCATATATGATACAGTGGTGACATGGGACTATTGTAAGGCCTATGTCTTGGCTATTGTGTTGACTACTGGCCCTGTTGGCCACTTGCCAGCTCTGTACATGGAAGACATATGCAGCAATTCATATAACATCATTGTAGCAAGACAAACATGGATGCCAAAAGGAAAATATGACCAACAGTGACAGATGTTGGAGTGAAACATGGGTAATATGGCATCAATCCACACAGAGCTTGCCATCCAATGCAGGCCTGCAATACTACCCCCCAGAAACAATATTTACCCCCTCTCCACAAACCATATTAGTGACCTACCTAGGACACCCACTGAAACATGCTCTCCTCATACACAACCATTAGCCCCCAACAGCACATATACCCTGATTTAGACATTGTGTTACAGATCATGCATTTAAGACTACCTGTCATGTCAATGACTCAGAGATGTACTGCAGTAGGACATGTAAACTCATCTCAGTAGTAACACATACCTGTGTAATCTATGACTGTATCATGTCTCCTGCTTGTGGCTACGAAAGCCAGAATAACTATAAGTTAAAACTTTTATTTACTTGTCCTAACAAATGGTACATCATGATGCACTTATACCTCCAAAAAATATGGTGCCTGTCAATCCTAACTCTACATAATATATCCAAACAATACTTAGTTTTCCTGACAAATAAGAAAATTAGCTAAATGCTAATATGTACGATGCAGTACAGTAACAGAATAATACCACTTCTAGAGATACATACTGTGGCAGTGTGCATTCGTAACTGACAATAATATTATTGAACACTACATAACATGTCAATAAAATGTACACCTTCCTTCACCTGGATAGCTACTCCAGTCTCTTCTGGAACAGGAGGAAGTTTTCTGTGATTTCCACCTGTGCTGCAGAAGAAGGAAAGACAATATAGAACTCCTTTATGTGCTGTCTAATACCAGAATAACTTACAGGTAAATAATAGTACATTGGAAAGCAAAAACTACAGCAATTCATCGCAGGGGCTCTTGTTCTGACCCGTTCTTCCCATTGGCTAAGAAGGTTAGGATGGCACCTCTGCAGAAAGCTGTAATGGTGCTACCAGCACTGCTCACAAAAATGGGATATCCCAATGGTATCAGACACTACCATGGCAAGACTGTGCTAGGCAGACTTTATACTAGAGACCATCATAAGAACAGCAATTCATCGCAGGGGCTCTTGTTCTGACCCATTCTTCCCATTGGCTAAGAAGGTTAGGATGGCACCTCTGCAGGCTGCTGTAATGGTGCTGCCAGTACTCCTCACAAGTGTGGGATATCCCAATGGTATCAGACACTACCATGGCAAGACTGTGCCAGGCAGACTTTATACTGGGGACCATCATAGGAGTCCCCAGTCAGGGATTCCCAGTGGTCCCTATACAGCAGGAATAGAAAGATCTTGAATTCTGTGTTACATCACCTGTGATCCCTATCAGTATCAGTGCCCTTCACCAGGTCACATTCTACAGAACAATTATAGCCATCTCTGGGTCATGCACATTGACAAAATGGAAAATACAAACAGGCTTTATTGTGCCTAACTGATAGCAGTTTTACTATTTAGTACCTCTGTAGGCTTTACAAAGTAAAATATATTAAACCACATCATTGAAGGGGTCATTGAACTGCCCACATATGCACAATGTGTCTCACAGTTGTTTGTGAGAGTGTGCTTAGTCATTAGTCTCATAGCGCAACATTGGTTATTGCACAATATGAAAAATGACAGATTCAGGAACATTCATTGCATTGTGCCTCATTAGCATAAGGGTCATGCTAGAAACTTCAAAAGTGTGCAATATAAGCTTCCGTGTCTGTCATGAGCCTCACCATGTTACAGAAAATTGCATCACAGCAACAAACTTGAGCAGTGTGGAAATTGCTGAGAAGGATTTCTACAAGTACCAGTTGATTCTGAAAAGTAAGTGTGTGAGAAATTATATTATTATCACTTGTTAGTTATGCATTTTTGCAGTGCTACATGATATCATAAATAAAATAAATAAATAAATAAATCATTGACACAGTGTTACTGTGGTATTCATACCTCTCAACTGTACAGGTTTTTGCAGAATGTCCATATTTTTTGCCACATATTTTTTGTGTTCCCCCTAAAATTTGTCCCTTTCTGGCAAATAGCTGAAGATTGAAGTCATTAAATAATGACAAACATTTGAGTTTAAGACTCCACATCCTTCGGAAAATTCATGCTAATACAAAACCTATTATTCCATTAACTTTCTAAGTTTGTAAGGGCAATATTTAAAATCTGTCCCTATTTGTCCTCCCATCATTTTAGGCTTTGTCCAGATTTTATGCTCTAGGAGGTTGAGAGGTATGTATTATTTTAAATTGCTATTCTAAGATACAGCAATGCTGCCACTGTGTTGGGGGGTTACTGCAATGGCAGAGTAAATGGGGGAATAAATGCTGTTGCAGGCTATCTTCCACTTAATTTGTGAGTGTTCTGTTTGTTATTACAGCTAATGCAAACCTTTATGCCTAATGGTATAACATTTATATGAGGTTTTGTTCTGAGTAAATTATAACTGATGCTACAACAGTAATGTCTGTGCTGTGCCAGACACCTTAAGTGACCACAACATAATATACTTTATACGTAGTAGAACAAGTATATGCAAAACCACTAACTATATATCCACTAGAAACACAAACAAATTCTCTCCTGAGGTCCTCAACACTTTACTCTGTAACTGTGACTGGACCTCCCTAAAAATCCTCCCACTTGACCAGGCTGTAGCATATTTCAACAAAACATTTCTACAACACCTAGACACTGTTGCTCCATTGCGCAAAATCAAGGTTAGAACCTCTACAAACCCCTGGCTCAGTAAAGAAACCAAACAAATCCTCAAGTCCAGAGACACTGCCTGGCTTTACTATAAAAAAAACCAAAGAAACACAAAGCCCAACTAAGTACCAAGAACTGCGCAACCGTGCAAAAAAACGCATTAGGCTGGGCAAAAAATCCTACTACACAACATTACAAACTAAATACCAACACAACCCGCAAAAATTTTGGAAAAATGTAAATCAGATACTAAAATCCACCCAAAAGGCTACCCCAAAACCAACCACCCATGACACTAAAGTTCCCATCGAAACACAATTCATCTTCCACTTTGTGAACTCAGTTCTATCCTTAGTATCACAGGACAGTTCCTTCCTCACCATCTCCCCCAACACAAATAACACTAATACAAGCTTTACCCTCAAAACAGTTTCCACCACTTCAATCAAAAGCATGCTCTCCAAACTAAAAACCTCATCAACAGCAGCCGACCTACTCCCCAGCTATTTCTTGAAACTCACAGCAGATGCTATTGCTATCCCAGTCTCCACTCTCATAAACAGATCAATTGTTGAAAACTATGTGCCCAAACTCTGGAAAATATCCTATGTTACACCCATACATAAAGGCGGGACCTCCACTGAACTTAACTACAGACCCATTGCTTTACTCTCCCTCCTGGCCAAAATCCTAGAAAAATGCATCCATACCCAGATGCTAAACTATCTCCTAGACAGCAACATCCTGTCACCTACTCAGCATGGTTTCAGACCTGCCCATAGTACCACTACAGCCCTCCTCTGCTTCACAGACACAGTAAACCTTCTCAAAAATTAAGGCCTGCAGGTGTCAACTCTTTTTTTTTGGATATGTCCAAAGCATTTGACACAGTCTCACACCAAATCCTGCTAAACAAACGAAACAAATATCACCTATCAAATTCCACTCTTACCTGGTTCTAGAGCTACTTAACTGACAGGTACCAAGCTGTGGAATGGGAAAATGTTCTCTCTCCTCAGCTGCCCATAGCTATAGGAGTCCCACAGGGTTATATCTTAGGACCACTACTATTCACAATCTTCACAAATGACCTCCATACCTCCACACAGCATGCATCTATCATTCAGTATGCAGGTGACACTACCTTAATCTGTGCTGCACAAAACATTCCCACCCTCCTGCAAACAACTCAGCTAGCATTCTCTGACATTGAAAACTGCCTTACCAAAGCCCAACTTATCCTCAATCCAAAGAAAACTCAGCTTATGATTATAACCAGTTCTAACAAAAACACTGATAACAGTCAATTCACTATCTACTCCACAAATGTTACTCCAATCGCTCCAGTGGCACAGGCTAAGCTATTGGGAATAACCATAGACTCCCACCTAAAATTTGACAGTCATCTCAACTTAACTATTAAAAAAGTACATGCCAAACTGGGATCACTCTACCGTATCAAACCATTTCTTACCAACAACACAAGCTCAGCCATTGCTCACTCCCAACTTCTATCCACCCTACTCTATGCATCTCCCATTCTGACTAATCTCAACAAAACTGAACTAAGCAAAATGGAAGCCTGCTATAACAGAATTGCCCGCTTTGCTGCAAATTGCTCATATAGAACTCATCACTGTACTGCTTTGAGCCAGCTCCACTGGCTTGAACTGCCCAACCTCCTAAGCTACAATCAGCTCTGCCTCTGTCATTCAATCTATTACCTCCCCAAAAGGTCCTGCCCTCAAAAGCCTAGTACAACATCACTCAGCCAAAAGGCCTCTTAGATCATCAAGCAAACTACTACTAGAAGTCACCAACAGCTACGATAGATTTGGAGACGCACTATATAGTAGTTCAGTGGCTAAAAAATGGAACTCTGTCCCCACTAGCATTCAAAACACATCATCCAAAGCCTCCTTTAAAGACCTCATCAGGCAACATCTCAAGCAAAGTTGGCAGTGCCATGATTGCTCCCCAGGGCTAGTGAAAGTGGATAAGGTGCACATACTAAACCTAGAGTACTTGATAATCTTAATCTACAATCTATGTACTGTACCTGTGTACTATGTATGTATTCTACCTATGTTCAAAATTTCAGCTGTACGACACAAGTCTATTAATTACCTTTATTTTTAAATTAATATTTTTTTGTTTGTTCTCTCCACTGTAACTGTTGATGTGCTGCATACCACTGTTAAAACATGTCTTTTGTAATTTGTGTGTATACTGATCATGTCTAAATAACTAAATGTATCTGTAATTTTTCTATGTGGAGCTTTTCTCCCCAGACCTCTGCTGAAAAAGGGCCTTTTCGGCTCAGTCAGACACCCCCGGTTAACAAATGTAAAATAATTAAATAAATAAATGTTTTTATTTTTTAGTGGGGTGCTGGGTGATATGTGTATTACTCAGTATGACACTTAACACCTGCTATGTGCCATTATGCTAAGGGTTTTGTTAGGTTGTTGAGAGTGTTCTTGCGTGGGCTGTGAACAAACATCACTGAGAAAAGCAGAGCATACAACATGGGACTTTATCCAGCAACAATGCAAACCCTCAGTCTTTATAGGCTGTGTTCTTACACAACTCATTTTACCTTCAACCCACATATACCACATATGATGTTGAATTGTCTGGGGTATTTATTTATTTTACATTTGTTGACCGGGCTTGTCCAACTGAGCTGAATAGCCCCTTTTCAGCAGAGGCCCGGGGAGAAAAGCTCCAACATATTATACAATTTTCATTATAAATTAGCTTTAAACTGCAATGTTACAGGATTATTACAAGGCATTAAGTAGCAATACAATGTTATACAGTGTCAATAATCAGGAGTATAGCATAACTATTTCAAGACATATAAAAAGAAATATGTCATTAAGATGAGTATAGTTTTTGGGGTAAGTGGTTACAAAAACCCAGTTTTATCATAATGTAGTTGTATGAAGGCAAGACAGTTACTATAGTATGTTTCTCTGAGGTGATTTGCTTAAAAGATTTTAGAAGACAGTAGAAAGAGTAGTCAAGGAAGATTAGAGAGAGCTAGTGAGAAAAGTGAGTTAAGGGCAGAAAGTAGATTAAGGTATGAGAAGTAGGGGATGTTTAAGGAGGGAGAGTGCAGTGGCAGGACCAGTGACTTTTAAATTTGAGAATTGGAAGACTGCACCTACAATGGGTCATGTGTTTCTTACTGTATGGATCCAAACCATTGCTCCATGCACACATCTGATGGTGCTTAGTGAGGATTCCATCAGTTGTATGTTCTTTCCATGGTCTCTGTAACCCTTGGATCATCAGACATGACACACTATGACAGGGCATGATATGTCAGGACTTTGTAACTTCAGATTTTTGTTTTTCTTTAGATGGGTTGAAGGAGTGGTATGGCATACACACATACTCACATATAGTGATGTCTGCGCTCACTCTGAAGTGACTGCACTTGCAGCCTGCGGAATGCAATGCTGTATGTCCATGCTTACTTTAGGAATGCATATACATTCATCTAATGTCCTACCAGGGTAAATGGGAAGGTCCCCCATATACAATGAGCCACATCATCGTCATTTTGTATTTTACTTTCAAGAATGTAAATCAACAGTGGCACTCACATATTGTTGGGTGCCTGTTTCATGTATAGTGGGTGTACAAATCTGCCAGTACCCACTATTAACATCTTCCAAAGACTGCATAGTGACCATATGTTAGACTATGTAGCCTGTGCACCCACATATGCCAGCAGTAGTGCTACATAACAGTAGATGTGCACCCTGTGTTATCCCCAGGGTACTGAATGACATCTGCACCATGTGGTAAACACACCCTGACCTTGTACACAGCACACCCTCCTAGGAATCCCAGATGAGTGTAGTCACCTTTACAAATTTAAGGTATGTGGTTCTTTCCATCTCAATCACATAGCATTTGTAACTGTGTATGGCTATGTCAGGTATGACTGTAACTATTCTCACAGGTGTATTTCTTTTTCAGTTTTACATAGTCATGCCACAATGTGAGAGGCAGATAAAGTGCAAGTTCTCCCTTTCAAACAATGAGATCATGCTTCAGGCCCTCTATCTCCATAGTCAGAAGATGATCATCATGAAAGATCAAAACAGAAACTATGATCAAGGCAGACACTGGAACATTGACATAATATGTGCTGCAAGAATTAGGACAAACTGCATCATGATATAGGAGCAGAAGGCCATGGGAGGTGGTCTGCTAAATGAATCACTATGACAGGGACGGAAGAGTTCCTGGAATCTCTGATTGGGGGTTTAGACAGTTCTGGTATCCACATTAGAGTGATAGACATTGGTACAGAGATAAACAGTCCAACACATATCCTATTCATGATGCCTCAGGTAGATATGGCATGACATACTTTACTCTGTATCACCGTAGCCAAATATACAGTTCAATACAATTGACAATCATGACAACTTTCTTTCACAGGAACATCAGAGGTTCATGTTCAGAGGCCACCTGCCTAAGGTATGTTACCTATTACTTTCCTGGACCACTATATTAAGTAGTAATAGTGGCATCAGACATTGGAGAAGACTTTTTACTTAGTTTGGATGATTTCTTTTGGTGTTTTTACAGCTGCTGTCTTATCAAGGTCCTCCACCATGGAAATAGGGTTGCCCAATATCAAGGGATTGTGTGGCTTGGATTATGATGTTAGCCAAATCCTGACATGGTCAGGAGTCACGGTGTCAATAGTAGACTTCAGCAATGTGATGACCACATCCCCATGCTATTCAATAGACAAAACGTCTGTGCCTGTGCAACCCACCCCAAAAACACAGGATGGCACCCATGTACAGGAACACAGACAGATCTGGCTGGGGTGGGATGTCATCACCTGTGGAAAAAATACCCCATTGTTACCACACTCTCCACAGAGCAGTAATATGGCATTCTAGGATGGCATGCCGGTGGCCAAGAACACCATGAGTACCATCTGCCATCCAACCTTGGTATGTTCATAGCTGCTACACAGCATTGGTGCAGGGCCATAATATAAAAATAGGCAGATACCAACACAAGCTTTGCTGAGCTGGTTAGGGTAGTATGCGGTCTATATGATGACCTGAGGGAGAGCACAGGCCACGTGTGCAACATCACTGTCATGCGGCATAGGGAGTTTGCCCAAACAAGGAGCTCATGTGCAGCTTGTCATAATGGCTGACACAGTTCCCATGGCCAATCCATCTCCACCTCCAGTGAGAAGGCTCTCTATAGAAGGATGGGTCATGATCAGGAACCTATAGTGCCACCATTTCCACTCCTCCATCCAGTGTTGAGGGCACTATGGTAGGATGTGGATGTACATGCAAACAGTGGTCATGTCATGTTCACCAGATGCGTGAGCCAGCATTGGCAATTGTGGAGCACTTCACACTCTTAGGATAGTATGGATCATGTCTATGATCTTCTCAGGAGAGAGAGCTTCTGTGGATGAGAACATGTATGGTCAGCATATGTCTCCAGTTTATGGCTTGGATTTATCCACCAGATTCCAGTACAGAACTGCAACATCTGTCAGAGCTGTGTCCCAGTGCATATGTGCCCATGCAGACGCACATGCAGATGCACATACACACACTCACACGCACACACACACACACACACACACACACACACACACACACACACACACACACACACACACCTTCAGTGCTCACCAACACACATTTGCATAACACCGGAGACAGCAATGTTCCCTTGGACAGTCTAGCCCACTTTCCCAACTCACCTAGATACGTCTCACACACACACACACACACACACACACACACACACACACACACACACACGCACACACACTATGCTCAATGCTGACACATGTCATGGTGGCCCTCTCCACCTGTGTGCATATGATGATAGGTGTGTCCTCTCATTACTCTGGTCCTTGAGTAGTTTATCTTGATTGCATGTTGTGGTCAGTCTATGCATGGTATAGCATAGCCTCAGTGTAGGTTTGCATACAGCATGTTTAATGTTATGTGTATTGCTTTAATCTGTCCCAGAGTTATGAAACAGACACCAAGTCTTAGACAGTGCCACAGCATACTCCATCCACCTCTATCTAGCAAAGTCATCTCCTGCAGATTGCTCCCCTACTGGCTCCATATAAGGCACCTCCTCCATTGCTGAGCCTGGTACTTCCTTCTTTTGAATGTCTCTGCTGTGCTGTAACTGTTTGCATTTCATGCTGGTGTGTAACACTGCAAAATACAGATATGATAGCTTTTGTTGCTGGGTTGTACTGCATGGCACCATCAGATATATCCAGACAGCTGAAGTGGGCCTTAAGTAGTCCAAGCACATGTCTAACAATGACCCAGGTTTCTAACAGGGCAGTGTTGTAGCCATTCTTTGCCATGATCAGGGGATTTCCTAGTAGTTGATATTAGCCATGGCTTCAGGGCCTATGAAGCATCACTAATAGGATGTCCTTGGGGAAACTCAGACAGCACAAACTGCTGATACAGGTTGCATATGTACCATATGTGGGAATCGTGAGCACTGCTTGGGTGACCTGCAGTCACACTGCATACTATACCCTGTGTATTACAGAACATCTGGTAGTTGATAGAGTAGAACCCCTTATGGTTAATATCCCTGCAAAGTGGAACTCCTTATGGTTAATATAACTTTGACCCTTCTCCAGGTGAGGCTTTTATTGCACTGTTGGTGCAGTCTATTGCTCCCCACATATGCCCCGCCTCATGATGTAGCATGGCATCAGGGACCTGGTGAAATATCCTTGAGGCAGATGCTTGGCATACATCCATCATGTCTCCCAACAATCACTAAAAAAGTGGCACACATACTTTGGTGTCCACGGGGATAGGTATCCCATGCATCTCTTAGTACTGTATACAAGGGTGGCACATCTCGCCCATCTCCTGCATGGTGCCTCTCTCCACAATGTAGTAGTGGTCCACAATGTTTGTGTCATGAAGGGCCTGATTATGTTAGCCACAGATGGATGACTCAGTGCCACAAGGATGACAGTGAGCAGTACTACGTCTACTGGCAGCCATAATATATTTTTGCATACACAGATCTACTAGTATGACAGCTACCCCAGGCAAGCTTTCACAGACTGACTCCTGTAATTCCACATTTTAGCTTTGGCTAATAACTCTGGAGTTAACATTTCACAGTATATAATATATATGTTTCAATAGTGCTCCACCATATTGTCTACCTGCATTTGCATTCAAAATTGCTGTAATTGAACTTCAACTTTTTTCATAACATTGTAATCAATATAACCACAACATAAAATTAAACTATGTATACTATACTATATACAGGGTCTAGCATACCTCTCATGTAACAAATCAAATATTTTAACAAAGGACATCACCTTTCTAAATCCTAATTAACTGTTATATCTTTAGCAATGAGTTTCACATTAATTCATATTCGTGAATCACTGCAATCCAGTTTTGAGGACAGCATTTTCATTACATGCAAATTTATATGACAAGTGGATTTTATCAACATGTTGAGCCATGAATTGTTTCAATTTAGTATATGGAGCATTACAAGGGGTCTTCCATTCTTTACCAAATGTTTTCGCCATATTTGCCAGTGTCCATACATTTCCCACTGTCTTTCTTTTCCATAAATAAGCCTCATGACCCCCTTTTCTACTTAGTAACCAATATTCCCAGTTCACTGGAGGATTACCCTACAACATTCACCTGATTAAAGTTCTTATCTCCTCCCAATAATTATGTGCTCAATTACAGCACCAAAACACGTAAACTATCCCTTAAATTGTTCACTAATATGACAAACACTTACTATATGGCAACTATCTTCAGTGAAATAACTTCACAGATGTATAATATCAATTATAAAGTAAATGTAACTCCTGATCTTTAAATTAAGCACATTTGCAGCGTGATTATCCTACCCCATTCCATTTCATCCACTAGTAGTCCCTCTTTCATATGCCAGTGGAAGAATAGAATAAGCCCATCATATGCTGTGTTTCACTTTCTGATATTTCCCTGTAAAGCACACTGTCTCTGCCTTTATGATATGATTTTCATGTTCCCACTGTAGTATATTCTGATACTTCATGTTAGCCCCTTGTATCTGTTTCCAAACTGCCTTGATTTGTTCATATGTTAACCAGTCCTTCTTTCAAATAATGCCTGAAGTTTCTTAAAGATTGGAAGCCCTTATCTGTGGGCTTATTTTAAATACGGTTCTATTTTTCCATCACCTTTTCTCAACATCTCTGCTGGATAACAGATAGCTTACATCATATCATCTGTCGATTATACAACATCATCTGTTTGGCCACAATCCCCTAACCTAATACCATCTTCCCATTTAAACAGCCAGAATTTTTGTGTTCTACCCTTGCCCAGAATACAAACTGTGCTGCTTGTGAGGGTTTTCCCTGAAAATAAACTGATAACTTGGGCCAGATGAAGCACAAGTGCATATTTAGGTACATCTGCCAGGCCCCATCCAAAAAAACAGTGTGGAACTTGACTTTCTATGTTGCCAGGCTTCTTCCTATTTTTGCCCAAAACTAGCTCCTCCATTAGCTGTTGTATCTGTATCACAACAGGGTGATCCAAACCTGTTGGTAAATTCCTGACAACATGAAAAATACGGGTGCAGCTATTGTTTTAATTACTTGTATCCTACCTTGTATACTCTGAAATACATTTATGTTCAGCATGAATTTCTCATAACTTTAAACTCCAGGTTATTCAAATTTCTGAAATGTATCTTCCCAAGGTTCCCCTGTTAGCGATACCACCTGTTTAGAGTAGGTCACTTCTTTACATGGGAGATTTTGGACAGTAGTGCCCTTCTTTTTTCCACAACCAAATTAATACGGTTTTGTCTTCATTACATTGAAGGTTGGAGGCTTCAGCAAATTCCCTAAATATATTTAATACATCCTGCACCACTACCTCCACCTCCTCCATTAATAACAGTAACAAACGCATAGAATTCACACTCTTTGTATTCTACTCCTCATACATAACTTTCAAATACTTTCTCACCTTAAATGCTGCTTCCAAAGTCACTAAAATGAACATACTAGGGAAAAGTGGATACCCTTGTTGCATTTCATGTCTAATAATGTCCATCTCTGACAATCCACCATTAACATGTACCCAACCTCTTTCCTATCCCTTCTGTTGGAGAACCTGAAATAAGAACTCCCAATGAACAGCTTCAAATGCCTTTTTTAATGTCAAACAGAATAATACCTGCATTAGTGTCAAACCCTGAATAACTCTGTACAAAGGCTTAGAGTGCCCACCAATTAGTAATAATATGTCCATCAAAACCATTCTGGACATGTTCTACAATAAAAATCAAAATGTGTGCCAAACAGAATATGAAAAGCAATAATAAGAGTCCACTGCAATTTTCATATTGTTTATTCCAACCAGATTAAGTGCTTTCATACAAATATTTATAGACTTCTTCAGAATCTGGTTTAAAAATACAAAATCATCACATCAATACCATTCACTAGCCACTCACACACCTTAATGCAGAAATACATGCCTAGTTGTGAAATTGACAAACGTAAAAAAAATAAATAGTAAATGCAATACATAACACACACTCTTTCTAAAAATATTATCATATAATGAAATAATTCATACCATTCATATAAATGTTACATCTAATTGATTTTCAAAGTTCGAATGCTCACTAGAAATATCCTATCATTTAATACCAGGCAGTTTGTCAGCATTTAAACACAATTGCCAAATTAACTCCTGCTATTTTAAAACCATCTCCCATTGCCAGCCCCTTGGAGGTTTTTTTTCATACTTTTTCCATGACTGCAAATTGAAACATATGGAACTTATTACATCTGCTTTCATATTTATACAGGACACTGTTTGGATCTTTTTTCTAATATCATAGATAAATTTTCTAAAAACCCTTTCCAACTTACCCATGCAGAAAGTAGGGCAAGTCTTACACTTGGCCACATATACTATACCAGAAGTTCCACAATTAAATTTTCCAGCGATCTTGATAAAGCCATATCCCTCAATGAAAACAATACCGTTAGTTAAAATAAACTTACTTGGCCTCATATTCCACACCTTTTTGTGCCTTTAGCAACTGACTCATGCAGCCCTTTGCCGCTTTCAAATATTTTCTTAATATTACAAGCCCTCTTATAAAGAAACTTAGATCTGCCACCAACACACTCATGTAATCCAGGGACATGTTTGATTACATCCCAATTCTTGCCAATAGAGTCCTTAATAACAGTATTGATTTCAAGGGCTTTTTTCGGCACTGTAGTACGATCTCGGAGTTGGTATATTTAAGTAGGGGTGGTGTGGGGGCAAAGCCCCCACTTTATGCAATGTTTAATGTCCTTTTTTTTTGGGAACAGCAATTTTTTTTCCCCTGGGGGAAAAAAAATCACTGTTCTGGCTGTTCGATGTCTTGTGAATTCGAACTTTAGATATAGCAATGTTCAATCATTTGATTGTTCGTTGTTATAATATAGACCCACATAATACACCTGCCCCGACATCCACTAGTGGTCTGATAGGTGGATTTTTTATGGACTTGTACACTTTATGGATGCTGAATATTGTAGGGATTAAAGCATTAGAAAACATAAAAAAATTATGCTTTACTACTTCTAACTTGCATTACAAAACCAAATCCTGAATGGACATGTGTATTTTGTTACATTAAATATTCACCTCGTTTAAGGAGGCCAGTCTGTAAGTGTTGGCATCTTGTAAAAATCATTAATACTCCCTATATACTCTTCAGTGTTCATAATCACAACCCTACCCCTTTTATCTGGTTTCAGAATCCTAACTTATTTATTACTCAACAAATCATTTAATAATCTCCTTTTCTCATAACTTAAGTTAGTGAAGGGATGTCTTCCTCTCTTATTTTTCACTAAATTTCTTATCTCATCCTCCACTAACCACCAAACGCATTTAAAATATGTGCAAAGGCAGGTTGTAAACATTTTCTGATGAAAAATGGACCTTGGCCCACCTATTGGATCAAACTTATTAAAAATAATATCCAATAATGTTATCAGCCACATCAACTTTGCTGCTAGGAACAAATTTTAAACCATGTGAAAATAAGGAAAAATAAATTCACTGGAGCAGTAATTAAAAATCTTGAAACTTTTACTTGCGTAAATAGGCACACTAAACAGTCCAGAATTAAAATCACAGTCTGTTTGTACTTGCTTTTATTGCAGTTGTTCCTTCTCGATTGTGTATGTTTATTCTGGCTCATGGAAACATTCCAAGTCCATGATTAGTACAGCCTCATTAGTGAATTCTCCCTTTCTTTTGGATGTTTTGCTGTGCCAGACATTCCAAACATCTGGGTTGAGACATTTTTTATTTACTTCCGCCACTTTGTCACCTTACATCAACTCAACCAGTGTAGGATATTCATCACTTTAAGACTTTTTTCACTAGGGGATAAGCCAACTTCTTTGCATGCACCGTCCTGTCCCTCTCAACTTTTTTGGTCTTCCATGTTACATAGGCTTCCACATTCTTATCCACTTTGTTAAACATATCCATGTACTGCTGTTTATATGATTCAAATAATAAGCCTTCCTTAACAGCGTTATATCATGCAGCAATCTCTGAACTTAAACTGTCCATTAGTTTGATGTTTGATATAATCAATAAATCCATTAGTTCAAACCCAAACTTATCAAATAAGGAATCCAAATCCTTATATAGTTCACATTTATCATCCATTCCATTAGGGAACTTTCAAATATGTAGACCTTTGGGTACAATGTGACTTTGCAAACATTCAAGGAAATACTTATTTTCCATCTGTAAACTGTGGAACTTACTCAACTTCTTTTCAAAATACTTTAACTGATCAGATAAAGAACTGTTGTCACCACCAGATTTGTTATCAAAGATCACAGTTGTGGAAAGCCACTCCACTTGTACATGTACTTAACTTACTAGACTGATTAATACAAGGAGATTTTACCACTTCTGCATACGATGGATTGTTTCTTTTATCCATACCATCATTAGCTTGGCTCATCATGAATATTGTCTGCAATGGAGAATCAGGTGGGTCAACAGTTGTACAAGAAGCATTAAGTTCCCAATAATGCCATCAAAATTAACTTGTGCAGAAGGAGAACTATTTAAATTTCTATCACTCATCATCTTTACAAATCTGCCAAACCGCTAATAACCAGACTTAAACAATCAAAAAAGTAGACTGTGCCACAAATAACAAAACACTTAAAAACAAAATGGGCAAACAGAATATGAACAATACTTGGGAGAAACACAACTTGTAAACGGATGGTGCCAAAAAAAACTAATAAACGTAAAACAAAGCACCTTGGACTCACAACTGGCAAAGTGGCAAACACAGCTTTAATAGTCAAAGTCCAACAAACACAAACACGAGACATCCCCAAGAGCCAGATTAACATTCACAGTGTAAATCCCATTTTCGTCATCAACTTCATCAGATAACAAGATGTCTCATTCATCCCCTTTTATACATCCATTAATTAATATGTAGCCAATGAAATTGAAATTCAATTAAAACATAAACATTTAAAGTGTTCTAACTCATAAACTGACAACAAAATACAACAATATAAAGAGAAATGTGTTCATAACATTTAAAAACATTAATACCATTAATGTCATATAAAAAATGTATATAAATACGTTATAAAAACATTAAAAGTATCCCTGTACTAATAGTTAAAACTAGAATCTGACTTATTCAGTAAAATATCCCAAAATAAGCTAATGGTTCCCTCTAGTGGCAAATTCTAAAAAATAAATATTGTATAATGAATTAACTTTGTATTTAAATTATCAAAGAATATATACTCTTGCATCTAAAATGATCCGTTAAATGTAAATATAAAAGGTAAAATATGAGAATGAACATTAAAATTAAGATCTCAAAGTTTAGCGGATCTTAATTTAAGTACTGGCAACAAGGAAATCATGTCATTAAGACCTGGAGTCTTAGTGGCTTTCAAAACCAGTTGCCAGTATAATTCTCTATATTCTACTAATGTTTCCCACATGCCACCCCTTGGGTCAACCACTACTACTTCTAAAATGGTAAAATGGAATTCAGCTTTACTACATAACACACTATGTTTGTGTAATGCATTGGTTTCACTTTTGGTCCTAATATCATACAGATGTTCATATATCCTTTGCTTTAATTTCCTTTCACTTTTGCCTACATAAAAAGATCCACATTCTTTACAAATAGCTAAGTAAATAATACCCTTTGTGTTACAATTAGCATATATATTCAAAAATAATTTCCTTTTTCTAGCTTTTAAGTCGAAAAATTCCTGTCGTCAGGTAAGAACAAAAATTACAGCTACCACATTTATATAAGCCCTTTTTCTTTTTTGAGCCATTTTCAGAAAGATGTTTGCCTGAACCTTTTTTTAATAAATTCTTAATAGTATTTCCTTTACGGTAAATATATTTAAGATCATTGTCAAAAATATATTTTAAATCTGATAATTTGGCAAAATGTTTCCACTCTTTGTCTATAATTCTCCTAACTAGACTTGATTGGCCATCATAGGTAGTTATAATCCCTGAACTGTAATTCTCATTTGTATTTTCCTTGGATACATTGTCATTGTAACCTTGTGGTTTCCCCTAAAACAGGAGCAAATTTACTTGTTCTTCCTTCTGTTACTTCTTTCCGTATCTGGTCAAACAGGTCACTTGGGTAACCTCTGTTCAGAAACAGTCCTTTCAATACCTCACACTCACTATTAAAAATCTCATTGTCAGAAGTCATTCTACTTAAACGCACTAATTGCCCTTTCACTATACCTTTCTTCTGATGAAATGGGTGCGAGCTTGAATAGTGTAAGTAGGAATTAGAAAATGTATCTTTTCTATAAATCCTGGAAGTGAAACCGTCCTTGTTCTTTCTTATGTTCATGTGCAAGTAATTTAACTCCTGACAATCAAATTTATGTGTGAAGCGTAAAAAACTGGTTGTTTCATTAATATATTTTACAAAGGACTCAAAAGTGTCTCTTTGTCCTTCCCATAAAAAACATAAGTCATCCAGAAATCTACCATAAAAGCTCCAAAACCTTTTCTATGGAGAATTAAGAATGTAATTGTTTTCCCAGTAGGCCATAATAATATTAGTGTAGGTGACATTAACTGTATTAATGTTTTTAAATGTTTTGAACACATTTCTCTTTATATTGTTGTATTTTGTTGTCAGTTTATGAGTTAGAACACTGTTTAAATGTTTATATTTTAATTGAATTTCAATTTCATTGGCTACATATTAATTAATGGATGTATAAAAGGGGATGAATGAGACATCTTGTTATCTGATGAAGTTGATGACGAAAACGGGATTTACATTGTGAACGTTAATCTGGCTCTTGTGGACGTCTCGTGTTTGTGTTGGTTGGACTTTGACTATTAAAGCTGTGTTTGCCACTTTGCCACTTGTGAGTCCAAGGTGCTTTGTTTTACGTTTAATACTTGGGAGAAAGTTATCTAAGCATTTAGCTAAGATCTTTGCTAAAAATTTTGCATCAATATTAATCGATGATATTAAAATGACATCCCCTACCCCTGGGTTTTTGTCTTTCATCTTTGAAAGGATTATGATCATAGGCTGTATCCATTCTGAGGTCATCTGTATCTTCTTTTTCATATTATTAAAAAGCCAAACTAAAGTGTCTACCACGGTCTCCTCTCTACAAGTATAAAATACTGCAGGGAACCATCTATTGCAATCACCTTATGCAGATTAAGTTTCTTAAGACATTTTTCATCTCTTTCACTCCTACGTCTATGTCTGAAGGTTCTGTCCAATCTGCCAGACCCTTCTTCATTTGGGCATTTGCAAAATTCCATACCTGCAACTTTTGGCCCTGTTCAACATCTTAGATAGTGTGACGACCCACCACTGGACCAGTCATCAAGGAGTCTCAATCCTCACCGCTAGGACCTGTGGGGGGATGTTCACTCGGAAGAAAACAGGCACACACACAGTATTTCCAGATACAGCTCTCTGCATCAAGTGCAATTTTACTTAAGAGCACACGAAGACCACAGTCAATTTGGGGCTAGTTTCTCCCTCTTTCTCCAGATCCCCAGTAAGACTCCCCACTAGTATAGCTATAGAGTTAAGATCTCAGCTGAGTTACCAAGCCAAGACCTCTACCACCGTCTCTGTCCAACCAGTGCTTCGTGTCCCTACCCAAGTAGCTGACACACACACTCTTTGAGGTTTGACTTACACACACACACACACACACACACACACACACACACACACACACACACACCCACCTGGGAAAAGCTGACACAGGTTTACTAGCTATGCACCCTTCTACCCAGACAATAAGGTTGTTACCACTGCAGTCACTCCTTATCAGCTACTTTAGGGCACTTAAAGGGTGTCCAATTTTACTGTGTAATATTAATACTAAGACAAATGGCAGTTTGACCAAGAGCAAGGCTATTGTGAGTGGCCCACATAGTGTCACCAAATAAATATGCAAGTACTCTCAGAACTTAAATAACTCTACACAGATCAGCCACAATGAAAGCTTTAAATATATTTAATAATAAATAATAAAAGAACAAGACAATACTAAATATATATTTACAGTGACAGAGTTCAAAGCTACAGGAGATAGTTAAAATAACATTGAACAAAATCTAAACTATATTACTGACTGTATCTAAGAGAGTTACTATACCCTAATAACTTACTTACAACAAGGCAGATGTGGTGAATGCTTCTTGTTGTTGTTGTCAGGTCCAAGATAGAATGCAGAATGTTCTGTCTCACTAAGAGACTTCTCAAAATAATATCTAAAATATTACTGCTGGGATAGCTTGCAGAATGACCATCATTTCTGGTCATCTGACTTCTACTTCCCAGGCAAACCCCCCATTGCTGGCAGCTGACAGTATTTAGCATCTGCCTGTAATAATACTCAGACAATGGCTTTTTCTCAGATCTTTGGCATGTGCTGGATGTCATAAAACAATTGTATTCCTTCATGCTTCCCAAGTAGCAATTAGTTCACCCCAAAGACAATACAAAACGATTCCTAGTACAGACTTTGTGTCTCTAGCTGCATTGAAATCTGTGAGATAGCCTCTCTATGGCCTAGCCTATAAAGTGATTTAATTTCAAATATTTTGCTAAAGCTTGCTGGATTGAGGTTAACCCTCCAGTTTCCTCTGTTAACATATATATTTAAACCGTTGAAATAGTGCATGTACATTTCTGTTCTTTTAGGGCACACTGTGGATACGTTTTAAGCACAAGCACTTTACAAATACCTTTTCAACACAGACATCTGTACAAACACTTTGATATACATGACACAATTCTAATACATTTGTAACACAAACATTTTGTATAAATTAGTTTAAAATGAACAAATGACCTATAATCATTTACAAATTCCCAGCTAGCTGTGCTGGCAGTACCACATTTCATCACACTTCTTCCCCCCTTCAAAGACTCAAGCTAGGTTTTCAAGTGACCCTTGAGAAACGTTGCTTGAGAGGGATGAGCCTATCTGGGAGTACATTACCACATACCCTGTCTTGAGATCCCAGCTGCCTTTGAATTGCTGACCCCATTAAAGTGTTGTACTGTCATATAATATGCCTGCAACCCTAGGCTCCACCATAGTAATTTGGGATTTTGCTGGCTGGCTCCCTGTAGCCATAGATCCTCCTCAGACACCTCCTGCCTTCTACTGCAAATACTTAGCACTAGGGCTTCCTTATCATGGTAAGGTTTCATGGCATTAACATGCTACAAATTTCTTTTAGGTACAAATTTAAAACCTGTTGATAATAATGAGAAATGTGTTTCATTTATTTCTTTACTACTACAGTTGTATATACTATAACTAGAGAGATGATAAAGGGTATAAAGACAAGGTTAGCTGTCCGAAGCCCAGGGAGTTCTTTAGTAAAAAGAACATTTGTATGTATGAAGAAGGATGGAGACAGGATCCTTTTTTGGATACGAATGGGCAGGAAGTAGGAGAGCAGATAGAAAATATAAATGACCCCTAGGAGTATTCCCTTTATGAAGATCAGAAAGAATAAAAAACAATTATCAAAAACATTACCAATATGGGGGATACGGGGGTGGGTAGCAACAACAACAGGTACAAACAGTGGAACAGATAAATACTTCCAGTTTGGATGAAACTATTGTTTTTGAAGGTAGTAAATATAGCTACAAAGGTTATAGTATATGCAACTATAGTAGTAAAGAAATAAATGAAACACATTTCTCATTATTATCAAAAGGTTTTAAATTCATACCTAAAAGAAAGGCAGATATTGGTAAAGTACTAATATATTTAAAACTATTTTTAAGGAAGAAAAACTTTGAGCTCTTCTTTAAAGGACAGAATATAAACCCACAAAGTACAGAAAAATGAAGAAGAAAAAGCATGTTTAACCCACCCCTGCACCCACAATTAAAACATTTTGAGGTAATAATGGAGAAGAAAATAAGATCAGAACTTTTAAAGAATAAGATGGGGTGCAACGTAACAAAGGAAGAAAATAAAGTACTAAATGAAATGAGAGAGGACACCTCTATAAGGGTCATGAGACCGAACAAGGGTGGGGGGAATAAGATGGGGTGCAATGTAACAAAGGAAGAAAATAAAGTACTAAATGAAATGAGAGAGGACACCTCTATAAGGGTTATGAGACCGGACAAGGGTGGGGGAATAAGATAGGGTGCAATGTAACAAAGGAAGAAAATAAAGTACTAAATGAAATGAGAGAGGACACCTCTATAAGGGTTATGAGGCCGGACAAGGGTGGGGGAATAAGATAGGGTGCAATGTAACAAAGGAAGAAAATAAAGTACTAAATGAAATGAGAGAGGACACCTCTATAAGGGTTATGAGACCGGACAAGGGTGGGGGAATAAGATAGGGTGCAATGTAACAAAGGAAGAAAATAAACTACTAAATGAAATGAGAGAGGACACCTCTATAAGGGTTATGAGACCGGACAAGGGTGGGGGAATAAGATAGGGTGCAATGTAACAAAGGATGAAAATAAACTACTAAATGAAATGAGAGAGGACATCTCTATAAGAGTTATGAGACCGGACAAGGTTGGGGGAATAAGATAGGGTGCAACGTAACAAAGGAAGAAAATAAAGTACTAAATGAAATGAGAGAGGACACCTCTATAAGGGTTATGAGACTGGACAAGGGTGGGGGAATAAGATAGGGTGCAATGTAACAAAGGAAGAAAATAATGTACTAAATGAAATGAGAGAGGACACCACTATAGGGGTCATGAGACTGGACAAGGGTGGGGGAATAAGATAGGGTGCAATGTAACAAAGGAAGAAAATAAAGTACTAAATGAAATGAGAGAGGACACCTCTATAAGGGTTATGAGACCGGACAAGGGTGGGGGAATAAGATAGGGTGCAATGTAACAAAGGAAGAAAATAAAGTACTAAATGAAATGAGAGAGGTCACCTCTATAAGGGTTATGAGACCGGACAAGGGTGGGGGAATAAGATAGGGTGCAGTGTAACAAAGGAAGAAAATAAAGTACTAAATGAAATGAGAGAGGACACCTCTATAAGGGTTATGAGACCGGACAAGGGTGGGGGAATAAGATAGGGTGCAATGTAACAAAGGAAGAAAATAAAGTACTAAATGAAATGAGAGAGGACACCTCTATAAGGGTTATGAGGCCGGACAAGGGTGGGGGAATAAGATAGGGTGCAATGTAACAAAGGAAGAAAATAAACTACTAAATGAAATGAGAGAGGACACCTCTATAAGGGTTATGAGACCGGACAAGGGTGGGGGAATAAGATAGGGTGCAATGTAACAAAGGAAGAAAATAAAGTACTAAATGAAATGAGAGAGGACACCTCTATAAGGGTTATGAGGCCGGACAAGGGTGGGGGAATAAGATAGGGTGCAATGTAACAAAGGAAGAAAATAAAGTACTAAATGAAATGAGAGAGGACACCTCTATAAGGGTTATGAGACTGGACAAGGGTGGGGGAATAAGATAGGGTGCAATGTAACAAAGGAAGAAAATAAAGTACTAAATGAAATGAGAGAGGACAACTCTATAAGGGTTATGAGGCCGGACAAGGGTGGGGGAATAAGATAGGGTGCAATGTAACAAAGGAAGAAAATAAACTACTAAATGAAATGAGAGAGGACACCTCTATAAGGGTTATGAGACCGGACAAGGGTGGGGGAATAAGATAGGGTGCAATGTAACAAAGGAAGAAAATAAAGTACTAAATGAAATGAGAGAGGACACCTCTATAAGGGTCATGAGACCGGACAAGGGTGGGGGAATAAGATAGGGTGCAATGTAACAAAGGAAGAAAATAAAGTACTAAATGAAATGAGAGAGGACACTCTATAAGGGTCATGAGACCGGACAAGGGTGGGGGAATAAGATAGGGTGCAATGTAACAAAGGAAGAAAATAAAGTACTAAATGAAATGAGAGAGGACACCTCTATAAGGGTTATGAGACCGGACAAGTGTGGGGGGACTGTGATTATGGACCAAATGGTGTATGAAGGAAAGATGATGGATATACTGGAAAATACAAATAGATATGTTAGTGTTTCAGTTAACAAAATAAATATAGGGAACAGAAAAATCTATGTAATTTTAAATGATTCATTATTGGAAGAATTAATAAGTATAGAAACTTTCCAAAGGTGCATAAAGATATAGAAGACCCAACAATGAGGCCTATTGTTTCCTCAGAACGATCTATAACAGCACCCTTGGCCAGATGGTTGGATACTAAGCTTAAAGATATGTCGCTTGGAAGTCAAGGTGTAGTTAAGGATTCTTGGGATCTACTACGTAGTATAACAAACGAAATATATGATGAGAGAATCATTTTTATAGCTATTGATATAATAGATTTATTTTCGTCAATACCATATGAAGAAGGAATGAAATGGTTTGAGGAAGCGTTAATAAAGTATGGAAAGTTTAATAATAGGGATTTTTATTTTGTTTTAACTTTGATGGAAATGGTTTTAAAAAATAATTTTATACATTATGAAGGGGAGTTTTTCAAGCAAGTACAAGGAGTAGCGATGGGGCAAGATATGCCCCTACGTACGCCAACAATATTCTTTCAATTTGGGAGGAAAAATATATTATAAACTCCAAATATGTAAAATGTTGGAAATTGTACAAGCTTTACCTGGATGATATGTGTTTCTTATGGATAGGCTCTGAAAGTATGTTTCTTGAATTTTTAAATTATATTTCAGAGTCGACTGATTTTTTGAATTTTACATACAGGATTAACAAAGATAAACTGGAATATCAGGATATTTCTATAATGAAATATGAAGGTGCTTTTAGCTCAAAGATTTATTGGAAAGAAACTTTCTCGAATTCATATTTAGCGTACAATAGTGCACATCCCCTACATCAGAAAAAAGGAATTGTTAAGGGACAATATGTTAGGGGTCGTCGTATGACATCAAGAGAGTGTGATTTTGATCAAGAATGTAAAATATTGAGGGAAATGTTTAAAGAAAGAGGTTATCACAATGACTTTATAAAGGAGGGATAGGTTCCTATCTCAGAGACTTCCCATACTCTGGAACAGGCTACCCATCTATGTCAAGCAAAGTTCTTCGTTAGCACTTGGCAAGAAAAATCTTGATGAGTGGATGGGAAATAGGAAATACATCCTGGGGATCACGTCTGTGTCTCTGCTCATCAGTGGCACAGGAAAATAACTTTCTTGGGTGGCGTAAGCCAGGGAACCTTGCTGGCTAGGCTTGCATAGGCCCTTGGGCCGATAGCCTAGTACCTACCCATGAACCTATAAATAATATAGAAAAAGAGGTCAGAGAAGGGAGGCAGGATAGATTTAAACCCTTTTTGGAGGATAAAACAGGGCTAAGTATGGAAAAGGTTAAAACAGCCAACAATGAAGGAGAAGGACATTTTGTGATTGATTATAGTGGAGATGCAGTAAGAATAAGAAAAATCTTAGAAGAAGAATGGATTAGATTTGGAGAAATATCTGACCTAGAAGGCATTTTTGATAATCCTTTAAGATGTACATATAGAAGGGGTAGAAGTCTAAAAGCTATACTAGAAGGTAATAAAGATGGCCCTAAGTACAAAGAGGGGAAAAGTAGGGACTTTCAAATGTGGACGATGCTCCCAATGTCCATATATCCATATGAGGGACACTATCCTAGTCAGTAGTAGGGATAGATTGATTAGTAGTAGGAACTATGCAAATTGTGACACTAGTGGGATAGTATACATAGGGCTATGTGATCATTGCGAAGCATTTTATGTAGGTAAATCAGAAAGAAAGTTAAAAAATAGAATATACCAGCATAATTATGAAATTAGGACAAAATGTACTAAAAATGCACTTTATAGACATATGATAAGTTGTGAAGAAGGTAAATTTAGCTTCTTTGCATTGGAAGTAATTCCAAAAGACATGAGGAGGTCCATGGGAGACTTCCATTGAATACAAAGAACTACTTTGGCAACTATCATTGGAAGCTACCAGATTTCCAGGTCTGAATGATGCAGTATCACTTGCCCCAGTTTTAAAGCTTAGGGCTGCAAATCTATAGTGTTTCTGTAATAATGTATTCTTTGTTAAAAAGAACAAAATGAATTGTTTCTATTATTTTTGCAAGTATGACTGTTTGAATTTTTTGCTTAAGAAATACTTATACAGCACTTTAATTCCATCTTTGGACATAAGATGGTGTTATTGTCCATAGTTTTATGTGAGAACAGATTGTTTTAAAAGGTTTTAGTATGTATTAAATAAGTATATATTTATATTCATATTTTTGTATTTATATTTACATATATATGAACTGAAAGAGGTTACAGAAAGGTTTTTCTAGATATTTATGTATGTGTTAAAAACTGTTTAAAGGTTTTTAAAGGTTTTATAGGGAGGGATATTTATTAAGTATATGTAATTATATTAAGAAAATGCACCAATTAGTTAATAGCACTAATTAAGTACAGGGTATTTAAGGGAAGAATTGTAATAGGTATGCATTTCTATTTCATCTGAGGAAGTCTTTAAGAGACGAAAATGCATTTGTGGTGATAACAGCATTTATGGTTTTATTTCTACAAGGAGGTGTGTTCTAATAAACTTTGTTCGTGTGAATATAGTGGAGTCGTGCCTTGGTGGAATTGCTCTATTTTTCTTGGTCAATCCCATCTCTTCCTGTCTCACACTCATCTTGACATGTGTGCTGAAACTTCAAAACCCATCCCATCCCCACCCCCCTCCCTAGCACACACCTTGAGCAGGCTCCAACCTTAGTGTGCAGGTACACCTGCACACAACCTAGTGCCCCAGGTATATTTTAGTGTAACAAAGTTCTGAACACCTAAGAAATAGATCCTACCACTCCACCTAATAATGAGGTACTTGATTGCCCCTGTTAAACCTTACTGCAGATCAAAACTACAAAGAGCCCCATGGCTGTACCAAGACACACTCTAATAAAGCATTCACAAAATTCAGAGAGAAATCCAACCTATTATTTGATGCAACACATCACAGTAGAATATATATAAAATATGAAAACTACAATAACCAAGAACTGCTAGGCAATGAACTATCTGTAGCACTGAACCACTGGTCTTACCTTCCTGTCCCCAAAGGATTGGTATTGCAACTGCAAAGGCAGCATGCAAAATACTGTTACTACAACAAACATTCTATAGCTACATCCCAAGCCAATCATGCCTTTTCATTTGCCAAGGGGGTGGGATCATAGAAAACTATCACATGGATTATGCAGCCCACCATGCAAAAAAAAAAAAGGAGGTGGGAGGAAGGGCTTACATACTCATAGGACATTTAAGTTAACACTTGTCATCTGTTTCACCTGCGTGATGAGATTTCACATGTGGAACTACACCCCTGTCATGCTGCATGGAGAGAACAAAGGTATGACAAAACATAGCCAAGCACAGTAAGTAGCCACTTGAATATGATTAGTCACTGAGAATTGTAGGATTAAGGCAGTGCTTACTTGACAGAGCAATACGCTATCCATCTTCCTTTACAAGCTGTTCCTAGACAGAAAGGGGAGTAGGGTAGATTGCATTCATATTACATTACTACACTGCTCATTATTCATCAGAACAATGCATTGCATATCTCATCAGATCTGTGGTTTGATACCCAGTAATAAAGACAATAATCTATTTCCCAACACAGTCATCTCATATTTAGCCATATTGATTACTTCTGGCCAACCTCTGCAGCCCCTTTGCTGTCTAGCAGTGTTTATCAGCTATGTCAACGAACCCTAAGAACATTTCAGACCAAGATTTTTCTCTCCCTTCATTAGAAACCCTTAGCACTTGTTATTTGCCTGTACCCTTGATTAGACCACTCACAGAATCACTCCTTGCCCCCCATCACCTTTCTGCAGTCCCTTCTACTTAGTAGGTATTTCTTTCCTTGGAGAATGTGGTCTACATGGCCTAACATCCCGCGGGTATTCAACAGTTGCACAACACAGATCATTAAGGTCTAGCTCATTACAAATGATTAAAAAAAATCTTCTCTTTGTTTCTTTGTAAGGTCTTTTATTATAAATTACTTTTACCCACTTTAATATACTTCGCTCTAATTTAAAATAGAACACTTTAAAACAATGAGAACACCAGACATGGAAATTTTGTCATTCCCTTTCAAGAAACATTATTATGTCATTGAAACAAATTATACAATTTTATGTATAAAATAATTATTCAAAGTTGTACAGAGTGTTACTGATTTATTTACAGTTCATGTACTGTTCGATATAAACAAATAATAAAAATATACACATAAATATATAAATAATATTAATAACAAAATAAACAAAATATAAAAAATAAATAAAAATGTTAAAAAAAACAAACTAAAAACTACAATTTAATAAAAAAAAACTTCCCCAATATTTTTTATAATACCAAAAAAAAATTGCCCAAAATTCACCAATTTAAAAATGCTGCATAAATATGTAAAATTATAAATAACTACACACATATTTGGATGTTTCTTAATTACAACTCTAAAAGAAACACCCAAATTTAATAATAAAAATAAAAGGGCAAAAAAAAACATAAAAGGCATAAAGGAGTAAAATAGCTACCTTAAATAACTTTGTATTTCAAATAACTTAACCCTATTACATGATGCATGTTAAAGGCGTGGCGTTAATTCAAATTAAGATAAAGCGTGATTCCAATGTCTGATCTCAATCTTAAGAGGTTTTTATTAGGGATACCCATGTACATTCTACTTTTCTAGTATGTTGTTCCCAATGTTTATAAACTATGTGTTTTATGTTATAAATGTGTTAATTGTTTTGTTTTGTATACCTTATTTATAATCCCGTAGTCACGGTCCTCTTAGACAGAGTAAATCTTTTACAACAATTGCAAGTAAACTAGATGCAGCGTTTAGGTAGACACGTGATTAATAGTGTATTTAAGTATTTATTGTGATTTTGGTGAAAAAGTGAACAAATGACTTTAAGAGCCTACACCAATTACACATGCCACAAGTAAAACATGCCATTTGTCTAAGAGCAACTGAAAAAGAATCTCTGTTTTTAATAATTAATACATTTCTTTAAATTTCTTGAAGTTTTCAAAATTACCTTCTGGAAAAAAAATAAATATTGTCTGTTTCAAAAAAGTTTTAAATTATTATTCCTTTTTTGATGTTTAGCATAGCATTGATGATGATTCGATTATATGTGAGATGTGTAATTTATAACCAATTTTCTGGATGAAAAAATCGAAATTAGTTGTTTCATCATTAAATGTAATAAATTCAATGTTTAAATTGAACCTCAGAATGTTTGATGTGTGTGTACCCACCTCCCACAACTTGATTGTTCAGAAAAGAATCCGCCGTGTAAAACCAGGGTTTATAAAAACCATTCTCTCTCTTAAGCGAGACTGTCATAGACTTCATCGATTAAACCATTCATAGGGTGAAATGTTTTAAAACATGGTCTTAAGGTTTAAGCACTCAATGTCAAAGGCTTCAACATGGTCAGAAGGTTTACAACAACAGCTTAACTGAACTTTCTTTGATACCTTACACTCGCACGAATGGACGGAAAATTTACAATTGACGGAAGATAAAGCCATTACAGTAGGTTGTTTTCCCAAAAAACCACATCTTTAACCAGTTTCTTAACCAGATAGTGATTTTATCGTCAATTAAGTGGTGTGTAACGTTTTAAAAAAAAAATTGGTAATAAATTTCAAATACATGAGTAAATAATTCATATACAATTAGTAGCCAGTTGTTCACCACCATCAAAAGAATAAACAAATCATCCAAAAAAATTGTAAAAATTGGTATGTAAAGTTGGTAATAGTTGGTGTGAGTGGCAATGTTTCAACTACTACTTGATACTACTTGATTTTTAATGAGAGTGGATCAGTTTTTAAATGAGTTTTATAGGTTTTATCAATGTTCTTTTTAGCGGACTTGTGTATATACATATAAATAGTTATATATTATAGTTTTATTTTTTTTTATATCCGAACCATCTGATGAGATATCATCTGTGTGATTCTTTACATGAACTGTAAATGTTTATATACACATAAAATGTAAATACTGAATCAAAAAAAAAAGAATGTACATTTGAAATGAAATGACATCATTTCTGACATCATTCATTTTATTATCTGTCTGAGCTGTTCTCATTGTGTGATGAATTGTCTTTTTTTGTTGAGGCAAAAAAAAAATTAAATTTAAAATATAGTGGAAAGAAATAATGAGAGGAAGGAATTTTTTTTAACCAGCTGTGTCAAGCAAGATTTCGGAATTTATTTTGGATACATCCCTGTGTAGACCCGTGGAGTCCTGGTGCCGTACGCTACTTGTTGGGTTCCTTGGAGAATGTCCTTACAGCATGTTCTTCTGTGCCCTAATATGACTCAAACTCTTGCCTTCTGTGTTTTTCTATGTCTGTTTATTCTCTTTTTCCAGAGCATTGTGCATTAGTTTTACAAGCTGTTTCTTAACTGATTTGCCTAAGGCAATAGGCCTCTGCTTTCTGTTGTGTTTAGACATTTCCCATTCCACTTCACACTCTGAATTGCAGTCCTCTATCCCTGAATCCTTGTCTAAGTGCTCCTGTGCTCACACTTTATCCAGAACTGTAATGCCATCTTCTACTTCTTCATAGATGAATAACTTCTCCCCATCTGCATCCATCTGCCTCCACCTCTAAAATGGCTTGACAAAGTTGACCGGATACTGTACTGGAATTGCTTGAGTTGCTACTTGTAGGTAGACATCTTTGCCAAAGTGCAAACAACATCTGAGAATAATCTGCCACAAAAATCAAACTGCACTTGCCCCATGGGAGAGGATATCACTGTGCTCACACCTATTAACTACTAGCCAGTCTTGAGTGCAGGCTGACTGGATTGACAAGAGTTTGTTTCTGACTTTTTTAAGAGGCACATTCTATAAATAATTTCTACAGCATGATACAAATGAGTGGGGATATGCATAGTATCACAAATTAAACGTCCCATTAAAGGAAAGTGATCATTATCTGGTATTGACTCTGGTAGCCTCTTGATTCTGATATTAATTCTCTGAAAGTGATTTTCTAAATCATCTATTTTAGTAGTTTGATTTTGCAGTTCTGATCTTTTCTCATCCCAGTGCTCACTATAAGTAGCTGAAATCCTTTGCAGCCCAGTCACTGCCTCCAGCTATGGTACATGACATATAGTTATATAGACACGTAGTTATAGGCCTCAGTATCAGCCACCATGAGCACCATCTTCTTAAACAATATCAGTAGGCGCTCCTCAGAGTAGGCATTTTTAAATGCCTCAATTAGCCAGGATGGTTCCAAGCATTCATTCTAACCACTGGCTGTGTAGATTATCCCCTGTTGCTGTACAAGTTTACTCCTCAAGCCTCTGTCTTTGTCATAGGCAAGCCATGCTCCCCGTTTGCCCTGATTTCTGTATTATTGCTCATTCCCATATCATTATGCTACCATTTATGTACTATGCAAACTGTGGAACTTCTTAGGTTTCATCAAATTCACTGCATCTTTGATTCCTGGTACATGGCTGCTTTTCATATAAAATCATCCACCACAATCCAGAACATTTTCTGATTTCCAGATCTTATGATTCCCACAAGATATCTAATACTTTTTTTGCTGAATTCTAGGGTTATTTGAGAATATTACAGCTTTAAGTTTATCCATTGTAAGTAGTTATTTGAGAGCTTAAATACTATTTTCATATACTAGTTGTGCATATAAGCAATGTATTACAAAATATCTCATTTTGTCTTTAGTTGATATATGTAAAAACACATTTTTAGCTGACTGTTGTTGATTGTTGTTTCACAGCACTGTTAGAAAATGTGTTTTTTAACAGCATGGTCACTAATGCAAAGTACATTTTATGTACATATTAAAATATTTTCAGCCCTTCAGTGTATCTGTCTGAAGATGAGACCCTTCTAATATCCCACTAATGTAAACATGCATTAAAAAAGTAATACACGACAAGTCTACACAACACATGAAGTGCATGTACAGCCACAACACAGAGATGGTCTTGCACATCCTCTAGTTAGATATAGGCTGGAATTCAAAGACAAATGACATGGCATGCAGCATACATTTCTGCATTAATCAGCCACGTGCAAGCTCATCTACAGTACGGTAGTGATTCATAGCATTACTTTCTGCTACAATGCAAGGAGCAAAAATGCTTTATGGAAGGTATATACACATGACCACATAATAATATGTAAATGAAACCAGATAGGGAAATGCAGTTATAATGAGAACACAAAAATAAGCAAAGTGAACATAGCTGCAATTCATAGTTGTATACAAGGGAAAGCGAACACCAGTGTGAATCTGAGTGTAAAAAGGCAAAGCACACCAAAAAATATCACAATCTGTGCTAGCGGTGTAGAGAGATAAAGTCCTGACTACAGCCCAGGCAGGCAACATGAGTTTGAATAACTGCTTAGCCACTTGATGATAATTCCAGCCTGGTTCATGCAGATGCCTGTCATGACACATGGACCCAGTTATGGGAAAACATTGGCATGGCCGACCAATGTGGCCTTGTTTGTGCATTGGGTAGCATGTATGCATGGACTAGGGGACATAAGCAGCCCTTGAGGGGATGTAAGTGCTCCCATCCTGACTAAGGGTGGGGGTTAGGCCATAAACTGGAAAAAGCTGTCCTTGATGGGATGCCAGTAAGAGAGCATGTCACCTTCATCATTGCCACAATGACATCCCACAGGCAATGTACATCTTATCCTGGAAATATATCTCTCGAACTGTACAGATTTTTGTTTCATCTTTTTGGTACGTTTCTCATAAAAATCATGTTTTTCTGACAAATCATTGGCAAATCATTGAGGGCTGAAGTCATAAAATAATGGTAGACCATAGACATTTGAGTTTCAGGCTTCACACCCTTTAGAAAATTCATGCTAATGCAAAACCTGTTATTCTATAAACTTTCTAAGTTTGTAAGAGCAATATTTAAAAAGTATCCCGATTTTGGGGCCTTTGGCCCCCCCCCCCCATTATTTATGGCTTTGTCCAGATTTCCTGATCTAAGAGTTTGAGAGTTATGCATGGAAAGGTTTGTTTGTTGACAGGCATGGGTGTAAAATTAATAAAATTATCAAGATGCTGTCAGCAAGAAAGCTAGAGGAGCAGCATCATTTGTGCAGCAGCAGCATACTTTTGCACTTCACACCACCACTTCCTGCTGCTATTTATGAGTTGTCACCTGGCACCAAAGGAAACAGGTCCACTGGCTGTTTGATGTGCCATAATGTCACCATTCAAGGAAATAAAAGATCACTTTGTAGTAGATTGGGATATAGTATGGACCCTGGTTGACATGTCACCAACACAAAGACAATATGGGAATGTGTGGCCTTCCCATAGAACTGGAAACCAACATATGTATAGCTTTTCTATTCTAGCTAATCCATCAAGTAATCCATAGTCCCACCAGGGGCTCCAATATCCTAGACCTGGTCATTACCAACATGGGAAATCGATGCTCCACACCTATGGCCACCCCCTCGTTGGTCAGGTCAGACCATAAGCTAATCACCCTTAACATCCACATCCCACTCCCACCCCCCAGTAAGGAAACCTCCATAAAAAACTTCTCCAAAGCCAACTTCATTCTACTCAAGTCAGAAGTTACAAACTTCATGACACCCATGCAGACGGGAACTGAAAGTTCGACTGCTGAGTCCTACATTAAGGCACTGTATGAGCACATCCACTCATGCATGAATCATGCCATCCCAAATAGAATTAAGATGCTCTCCTCCAAAAAAAGGAAGCCAATTTGATGGTCCCCTGCCATAAACAAACTTTACAACAAAAGGAAGAAACTGTTGCAGAAAAGGGGAAAATCCCAGGATGCAAAAAACTCCCTTACCAGCCTCAGTAAGAAGCTGAGAGCCCTCATAAAATCCTCCAAAGCTAGTTACAAAAATAAAAGATTCCAAAGACAACCACAAGGCATTCTATAACTATGTCAAGAATCTAAATAGCAATGCTCAGATCTGCTCTGAGCTACAACAGAATGGCATTAAATATAGTGATCCCAAGGATATTGCCAATATCCTGGCAGATCGATTCAGTGCCAACTTCACTTCCCTCTCACCCCCTAAATGGCCCATCTCAATACCGGAAGATTTCCAAATTCTGGTAATAACGGCCACACAGGTAAAAAACGCAATCTCCAAAGCTAAGAATACAGCATCCATGGGACCAGATGACATCCCGGGCTGTGTACTACATGAACTACAAAATGAACTGGCATCACCTAAGTGTCATGTTTAATCATACCCTCACCTCAGGCTTTGTGCCCACTGAGTGGCGCACAGCTACATTTATCCCACTCCACAAGGGGGATCCACCTGTGATCCCAGGAACTACCGCCCCATCAGTCTGATTAGACTAATCTACAAGGCCATGGAACGTATTATCATGGAACTTATAAACAAAGACATTGGCAACTTTAAAACACTGGACCCCACCCAGTTTGGGTTTGTGAAGGGCCAATCTTGTCTCCTGAACCTGATTGACTTCTTCGAATCAGTCTCCAGAGCTGTGGACGAGGGTAAGGCAGTCCACACAGCCTATCTGGACCTCACCAAGGCCTTTGACACCCATCCCCCACTCTGGAATCATAGATAAACTTACTAAGCTGGGCATTAATCCTTACGTCACTCGATGGGTTGCCAACTGGCTTACTGACAGAACCCGCACTATAAAAGTAGCTGACTCCAAGTCCAGCTCCAGACAAGTGACAAGTGGAGTACCTCAGGGTTCAGTCCTGGGACCTCTCTTGTTTGGCATCTACTTCTCTGAAGTATAGGCCAACATTAAGGGACTCTGGCTAACAAAGTTCGCAGATGGCTGCAAACTGGGAGCCATTATTGAATCCCCAAATGATGTGGATACTCTACAAAAGGGTTTTACAGAAACAGATGCTTGGTGCCAGAGCCATGGGCTCAACCTCAATGCCAAGAAATATATAGTTATCCCCTTTGAGAAAAAACACGTACCCGTGAATTACCACATAGGTGGCAGTACACTAAACACCAAAAGTGTGATAAGAGACTTAGGGACACAGGTGGACAGTGGTCTCACCTTCCATAACCACATCGCCACAACAGTCAGGAAATCCTTCTATGTGGCACACCTCATCACTAAGGGCTTTTCATCCAGAAAAAAGGAGGTCATTGCCCCACTGTATTTATCCCTCATTAGACCCATTATAGAATACAATGCCCCATTTGGTATGTACCTCTGAAGACATCTGCAACAACTGGAAAGGCCGCAGAAATACCTCACTAAAAGAATCACAGGCCTAAAACAGATGCCCTATGCTGTCCACCTTAAAAAACTCCAGCTATACTCTGTCGCATATCGTCTACTCCGAGGCGATCTTTGCTTAACATACAAGGCCACGTCAAACCCAGAGCTGTTGGACATGCTACACTTAAAAAAATCCCAATTCCTCAGAGCCACACGCTCTCGCGATCTAAACCTTGTCATCACAATGAACAAAACATGCTGGAGGGATAGGTTCCTGACCCAGAAACTCCCCAGACTCTGGAATAGACTGCCCATACATGTCAAGCAGCAAATCTCTTTGGCCCTCCTCAAAAGGAACCTTGATGATTGGATGAGAGAAAGGAAATTCACCCCAGGGATCAGGTCAGTTGCCCTGCTAGACAGGGGTCCAGGGAAATAAATAGTATGGGAAGAAATAGCCAGGGAATTGTTATGGTTAGGCTTGTATAGGCCCTAGGGCCAATAGCCTAGTACCAACCTATGAACCTATGAAATTAGCTGCAAGGACTTTTCAGAGACCAACAGGGGACAAGCTGAGTATGTCACCATCCTTACCTCTAAAACATTCTACAAGTTCCTATGATGGTTCTTCATGTGGAGGATATATTTGATTTCTTGGCACACCACAAGAGAAGGAGAACACCAAGCATGCCTTCTACAACATCGTTTATCTCTCTGAGGTACTGGGTACCACAGATTGCAATAAAGACTCCAGCTGGGTCACAGTAACAAAGACTTGTGAACAGGAAGTCTATCATTTCATGAAATGTCATAACTAATCTGTTTGTACAGCACCCAGAGGGGTTGCATGAATCAAATATGTCACTAATCTCTGCTATATTGCCACTTCCTGCAGAACGCCATGAGTGGCATTCCACAGGGTCATTTATTTGATAAGTGCAGGCATTGTAACTAACATTAACACATATGGCTACATTTATAGTGTGGTCCAGTGTTTTAATCCCCCTACATAATGTAGATACTCTGTTGCAAGTGATGTCGGATGCTGGCCGGAGCCCTGGTTTATGATACCTGTACAAAACCAACAGGTCATGGCCAGTTAACAGTATAACACATATACAAACCCACAATATTGTAGAGCATGTGTCTGGCCTACAAAGTCTGCTCCCACTGTTTTGATATGTCTAGGGAAGGCCACACCAGTATAACCATACAAAGGCCTACAGGATGCTCCTAACATGTAGCATTCTACATATTATAGTGTCAAGGAAACAGGATAAGCAGCACCAGGATGCTGATGTGATTCACCTGTACACACACTTGACTAGCAAGTAAGGCCTATCATTGACCAATGGAATGAAGTGGAAGTGCTACAGTAACAACCAACAGCCATCTCTCATACAGCAATGGGCACAATATGTCATAGTACTGGTGAAGGGGAGATGCCTAGTTCAGACTTATGCACTCTGGGAAAAACAAAATAATAATGCAGTGTCACACAGAACAAGCAAAATCCATGCAGTGTTAATATACGTAGGTTATGCTGATTAGTGCATCATCAAGCAACACTGTCATTAGACATTCCCACATACTTCACTTATGAGGGAGGGAGGGTGAACTGGATCACATTCACCATCATGTGCATGGGTGGCTTGGGACACAATGATATGTGGCTGTCTATACACACTTGATGGGAAGAGCATGTCATATGAAGCAGAGATGGTAGGGACTCAGGATAACAGGTACATGTGTCAAGAATAATTTCCTTCTGTGATAGTTGGGATGCAACTAAACTGACCATAACCTGAAGCCACTCTGCTGACTTGTTGCACTAGGACTTGGGGACCCCTGACAGGGATGTTGTGTGACTGTGGGACCATGACATAGTTGGAGTCCAGTTTTGAGATGTCCTGCCAGGGGGTGGAATGAGTGTCATGGCTGGCAATAATGAGGAGTTTGCACGCTATCTTATTCTTCCAGACACAGGTGACAACTGTGTACCATGTGATGACCCTACAGCATGGCGACTCCTTAGACCTACCTCAGACATCAAGTTCTGTGTGAGCAGTGATGGTGACATTGGTAATACTTTACACAGAGATGGAAGTGGTGTGTGACACCACAGATGTCATAAGACCAACTTGTACTATTTCACTGGACTCCATGTCCTTAGGCTGCTGCTGGCAGAGCCAGCTGACATCCTCAGTGATGCCATGTAACACAGCGGTGAGCTCTGTGCTGGACTGGCTTACAGTAGATTGTGCTTGAATGATAATAAGGCACTTCTGCTGACTGATCCGGAGTACTAACTGCATATCAGGAGCCAAGTGAGACATGTGAGGGCATCAGGCACCTCTGCAAGACTGAGCAATGGTGAGTACAGACACAGTGCACTCATTTGACACTACAGCTACAAGGGGGAGTACAGCTGGTACTAAGATCCATGGGGAACCCCTCCCCCTTTGAGGATGGTAAGCACTCAGACTGTGTAGCCTTAGGTTCTTCTGTAGGCAAGGCAATAAGTACCTTCACCTGTATTGTATATAGATGTCCACCAAGGATGGAGACAAATAGTGCCACTTTGTCATCAGACTGTGACCTCAGCTATCTATGTGTCATTAACACTGTCAGTCCTTATACTGGTTCCAACATCAGCCTGCTGCCTTGACCTCAGCCTCTACAGATGTCACTGTAGCATTGCCCTGCCTTGTGAATGCACAACATAACACATATCAGAGTGAGCACTTGTATCAATCGTAAATTGTGTCTCTGTGGATTGTATGCTAAAGAAGGCATGGAAGATGTACCATGAATTCTCATCCTATTTCTGTTGCTATCCCAACATGGCTGGATATCTGGTGTTCCTGTCATAAAACATAGACAACATATGCAGTGGTCAGGCTACATTCTGTATAAGCAGTGCTGCTATATGGAAATATGTTCAGTGTGGTACATTGAAATATTATGCACTGCTCTGCATGGGGATCAGTTAATCTTAATGCCATTGTCCACTCTTACAGGAATGATTGCAGAACCATTACCCCCCTGCAGAAACACCAAAAATTCCTCTGGGATGCTAATCCTCCACTCTAGATGATCAACCTTTCAGCTGCTATGGAGCATGCTTATGACACAGCAAGTTGCTGGCACAATTTCAACACTGATGCAATGTCCAATTTCAGCTCCAATGGCACTGATGTCATGGACCCTTGTCTGTAACACCTGATCTCATAAAGTCAGATCTGTACTCCAACAGGTGATGCTCATGTGTCTTGTGGCTGGACTGAAATTGTTCAGTCTCTGCTAGCCATCTCAATTACTAGACAAACATACACCTTAGAATACATGAGACACAGCTATAGAATTTATACTATGGGGACTGGTAGGATGACATACAAATAAAGAGGTAAGCTATATTCAAAGGGATAGGTGTGTCAGTTGGCCATACTACAGCTATATGGAAAGATGTTAGAATATATACACCAAGCAGACTCACCACACACTGATATACATACACTCCATACAGGGTTCCAGAGATATAGCTAGATCTATCACCCAGTTCCACCCACCATCTGGCAACACTCCCCAATTTAGTTCTCCTTACTAAGAAGCAGTAAGAGTAATCCATTCTTCCTTGATCTGTAAACCTAAAATCAAAGTTGAAAAGGAAACAAAAAGTCACTTTTCTGACCCCATTCTCCTCTTCACCTCTATTGTGAGGATTATCAGGTCCTCTGTGCCCCTCAACTCTATGGTGAGGAAAGAAATCCCAAGCCCTCAGAGACACATGCTCCAGGGATCTAAACCTTGTCATCACAATGAACAAAACATGCTGGAGGGATAGGTTCCTGACCCAGAGACTTTCCAGACTCTGGGATAAACTGCCCATACATGTCAAGCAGAGCGCCTCTTTGGCCCTCTTCAAAAGGAACCTTGATGATTGGATGGGAGATAGGAAATATACCCCGGGGATCAAGTCAGTCGCCCTGCTAGACAGGAGTCTAGGGAAGTAAATACTGTGGGAAGAAATAGCCAGGGAATTGTTATGGCTAGGCTCGTATAGGTCCTATGGCACATAGCATAGTACCAACCTATGAACCTATGAAAAAGAAAAAGAAAAACAAACTTCTGTTCTTAAAAAAATGTACAGCCAATTAATCTACATCTGCCCCTTCTCTTCACCTCACCCTAGCTACACTTCTGCAGGGTTCATCTAGTTTGTTAGGACCAATAGGTATATATGGAGTATGGCAATCACTCCAGCAAACAACATTAGTGGGCAGGATGGGAAATGTCAATAACAGAGCCCTGCTCCAGTACAAATGCAGCCCTACTCTAGTTAACTGATAAGTATACATATAAAGGCTTAGGAATGCAGCACACACCATCACAGGCCAACATTTAGATTACAAAGGCCATACCTTCATTGTCAGTAGTGAAAGGCATGTACAGGTTCTCTTGAAATCATGTGCTACCTTGTTGCCAGACTTCTTTACTATATAATACATACATGCAGATACACGTTCTCATATTGCAGGCCTTTTGTAATGTGAATTCTTATTCAAAGGTGAATATCCTTAGGTAGATAGGCAAAAGCAGCTTACCACATACTTTCAGAATGCTGTTTATCAGTTCAGAGCTGTCTACTGCCCAGATATCCAGTTTAACTTCCCCAATCTGCATGCCTTAGCATATAAAATGGCTGCACACCTCTAAAACACAGCACCTTTTATCTGTTTTCATATCACAAGAAAATTAGGTCTGATTGCATGAAAGTCTATTAGTTCCTATATTTTGCTGCTATGCAGCTGATATTAAAGCACAGCTTGTTGTCTGTGTTCATGTCTGACATGACCATGTAGTCATGCTGGAGACATGTAAGTACATATTTCATGCTACTTTTGTAGTTATATGTCATGCTACCTACATTTCATCAATCACAATGTGATTCACAGGTTATCACTTTTTTCCCTGTGAAAATGACATAATTTTCTAAGGATATTCATGAGAATATGGAAGTCTCTATTAGTGTTTGCCAGAAAATGCCTGTATAGTGAATGAAGGAAAATAAGGCTATGTTGTATTTCTTTTGTGGCCAGTTCAGGAAGCCCCAACTGAGCCTCCATGATCATACCTTCAAGAAAGTAGATGCCTGGTATTAACTAACTAAAGTGTTGATCTCAGCTGCAAGCATTATCAGTGAAGGAGAACGGTGCATTGATATGATGACCTGCGGCAGTGGAACCCTGGTGACATCTGTAAATAGAAATTGAAGATCATTCCCTCCACTACAGGTCTTCTGAGTGTGTGCCTTTAACTCCCAGTGGGTGTGGTTTCAGCCTTTAAAAAATGAAGTTATCACCTTACAGTTCTAACAAATACTAATTGACAGAGGTCATATATCAATACAGTTGTGTTTGCCATCATGAATGCTTCAAGATAAAATATTCTGATACCTTGTATGTAGCATGGTTTTGGAATTATTAATGCAAATATGAACAGGCAATATTTGACACCTAGAGGCACAGTAGGAGGTAACTGCAGAAGCGTCACTCGGCTTTAATGAGTTGTACTGTAAGTGGACAGTAATGTATTATTTCTTTGTTATGTTTTGGGCTTATTCCTGGTACATTCAGCTTAGTAGATACATGTAGCCTACAGTGTGGGGCATCAGTGTCAGATGGAGTTGGGGTGCACTTAAATATGCCAACTGCATGCAATGTGGACTTCTGTGGGGATCTGTCATGGGCTCAGGCTACACTACTTCAAGGTGCCTTCACACTATGTGGTGCATTTCCCCATGTGTAACTATGTTATTTTTTTCTGTGCAGGTAAGTTAACATGTGAAAAAGTGTACCAATCTGCCTGCTACCGCTCAAGCAGAAAATGGCACATGTATATAGGAAAATGACTGCATCTGTTCTTATGGTATCTTGCCTTTCATATATCATAGTTGTCTTATGTCCACTTTCTCCTTCAGTATGAGTAGAATGAGAATGCAATTGTTTCATCTAATGCAAGAGGCAAAAGAGGCTACTGGCTAGCCATTGTGAGTTCTACTTAAAAATGCTGCTCTGTTTTTTAAATATCATCTTCTTTCGGCTGTTCCCAGCAGATCACCTGTTTCCATTTCTTCCTGTCCTGTGCATCTTGCTCTGTCACACCAACCACCTGCATGTCCTCTCTCACCACATCCATAAATCTTATGCCTTCCTCTTTTCCTGTTACCTGGTAGCTTCATCCTTAGCATCTTTTTCCCAATATACTTAGCATCCCTCCTCAGCACATGTCCAAACCAACGTAATCTTGCCTCTCTGGCTTTGTCTCCAAACCTTCCAACCTGGACTGACCCTCTAATATACTTATTCCTAATCCTGTCCACCCTCATCACACCCAGTGCAAATCTTAACATCTTTAATTCTGCCACATCCAGCTCAAACTCCTGCCTTTTTGTCAATGCCACTGTCTCCAACCCATATAACATAGCTGGTCTCACTACCCTCTTGTAGACCTAGACCTTCCCTTTCACTCTTACAGGTACTCGTCTGTCACAAATCACTCCTGACACTCTTCTCCACCCACTCCATCCTGCCTGTACTCTCTTCTTCACCTCTCTTCCACACTCACCGTTACTCTGAACTATTGACCCCAAGTATTTAAACTCATCCATCTTCGCCACCTCTACTACTTGCATCCTCACCATTACTCTATCCTCCCACTCATTCACACACATATATTCTGTCTTAGTCCTGCTGACCTTCATTCCCCTTCTCTCTAGAGCATATCTCCATCTCTCCAGGGTCTCCTCCACCTGTTCCCTACTCTCACTACAGATCACAATGTCATCTGCAAACATCATAGTCACGGGGACTCCTGTCTGATCTCATCTGTCAACCTGTCCATCACCATTGCAAATAAGAAAGGGCTCAGAGCTGATCCTTGATGTAACCCTACCTCCACCTTAAATGCATCCATCACTCCCACCGCAGACCGCACCGCTGTCACACTACCCTTGTACATATCCTGTACCACTCTTACATACTTTTCTGACACTCCTGACGTCATCATACAATACCACAACTCCTCTCTAGGCACCCTGTCATATGCTTTCTCTAAGTCTACAAAAACACAATGCAACTCCTTCTGACATTCTCTGTACTTCTCCATCAACACTCTCAGAGCAAAGATCACATCTGTAGTGCTATTTCCTGGCATGAAACCGTACTGCTGATCACTGATCATCATGTCCCTTCTTAACCTAGCTTCCACTACTCTTTCCCATAACTTCATGCTGTGACTGATCAGTTTAATCCCTCTGTAGTTACTACAGCTCTGCACATCACCCTTATTCTTAAAAATCGGTACCAAAACACTTTTTCTCCATTCCTTAGGCATCCTCTCACTTTCCAAGATTTCATTAAACAATCTGGTTAAAAACTTCACTGCCATTTCACCTAAACACCTCCATGCTTCCACAGGTATGTCATCTGGGCCAACAGCCTTTCCATTCTTCATTCTCTGCATAGCTATCCTTGCTTCCTCCTTGCTAATCCATTGTACTTCATGATTCACTATCCCCGTATCATCCAACCTTCACTCCCTCTCATTCTCTACATTCATCAACCCCTCAAAGTACTCTTTCCATCTCCTCAACACACTTTCCTCACTTGTGAGTATGTTTCCCTCATTATCCTTTATCACCTTTACCTGCTGCATATCTTTCCTAGCTCGGTCCCTCTGTCTAGCCAATCGGTACATGCCCTTTTCTCCCTCTTTAGTATCCAACCTTTCATACAACTCTTCATATGCCTTATCCTTAGCCTTAGCCACCTCAATCTTTGCCATGCACATCATCTCCTTATACTCCTGTCTACTTTCTTCATCTCTCTGACAATCCCACTTCTTCTTTGCCAACTTCTTTTTCTGTATACTCTCCTGTACTTCCTCATTCCACCACCATGTCTCCTTGTCGTCCTTCCTCTGTCCAGATGTGATACCAAGCACCTTTCTAGCCATCTCCCTTATTAGCTCTGCAGTAGTTACCCAGCTATTTGATAACTCTTCACTGTCACCCAGTGCCTGCCTTAACTCATCCCTGAACTCCACCACACAATTACCCTTTTTAAATTTCCAGCATTTGATCCTTGGTACTGCCCTCACACTCCTCCTCCTCTTCTTGATAACCAACGTCATCCTACAAACCATTATCCTATGCTGCCTAACTACACTTTCTCCGGTCACCACTTTACAGTCTCCAATCTCCTTCAAACTGGCCCTCCTACATAAGATATAATCCACCTGTGTGCATCTTCCTCCACTCTTGTATGTCACCCTATGCTCCTCCCTCGTGTTAAAATACATATTCACCACAGCCATGTCCATCCTTTTCACAAAAACCACTACCATCTGACCTTCTGCATTCCTTTGTTTAACACCATACCTACCTATCCCTCTGTTCCCTTCACCAATATGCCCATTGAAATCTGCTCCAATCACCACTCTCTCACCCTTGGGTACAGTCATCACCACTTCATCCAATTCACTCCAAAATGTTTCTTTCTCATCCATTGCACACCCAACTTGTGGAGCATATGCACTAACAACATTCATCATTACACCATCAATTTCCAGCTTCATAAACATCACTCTATCTGACACTCTTTTCACCTCGAAACCACTCTCAGCATACTGTTCCTTCAGAATAAATTCAGTCCATTGTAAGGAGAAATTAACTTATGGCAGACTTCCCATGGAACCTCTTCAGTTCAAGTCCAGATGACACGTTTGCTCATCTAGTACCTCAGCTGTGGCCTTCCCCTACTGTGACTTGCAGAGGACTATGAGGGTGATGATGCTGGTAGTGTCTTTCTGGAGGGGAGCCCTGGCCCTTCACCAGCAGGTAGACAATAATTATCCAATGTGGCCCAGCCATAGTTATAGCAAGTGGTAGAGGCTGCAAGGGATAGAGCAGTTGGCCGGTGTATGGCCCAGCTGGCAAACCTCCTCAAGCATATGGTAGATTTGCTCACCCATCTGGCTCATACCATTGGGCTAACAGTGGATAATGTGCATAACACCACCAGCCATGTCCGACACCTACTGATGTCTCAAAGTAATGTCCCACTAGAAAAGAGTGGCAGATGGCACACTGCTGTTTGTGACCCAGGATCCCTTTTAATCTCATGTCACAGCCCACAACTTGTGTGTTATCCAGCCCTCTCTATCACTATTTATCTGCCTTGTTTGTCTTGGTCCCTCCCATTTTTCTCCATACTAGTATGTGCACATTCACCTTTGTATAACTTTGCTGTTTTATGTCTGTCTGTCTGGTGTTCTTTCCCCTATCCTACCCCATTTTACCTCACACCCTCCCTCCATCTCTTTTGTTCTCTCCATATACAGCAAACATTGTGCCCTTTCTCCACATAGAAAATGCAGCCTTGCCGGTCCTGATCCTGCACACTGTTATATATTATCATTCTCTGTACCTCTCTGCTTGCTGCCATTCTCTCTGAGAGACACAACCTTCCAATTCCACAGTAACATCTCTAGTGCTAGAACACTAAGCACAGGTGAACTACAAGGATCTGTTCACCCTCTTTGTCAATGATCTTCCCCCAGTACCATCATACTGTAAATTAATAATGTATGCAGATGACATGACGCAGATTACAGAGGTTGACATGTATGCATATATATCAATATCTATTTATCTAGATATGGGAAGTAGAAAAGATTAACATAAGGGTTACAGCAATCAATCTTCTTTTCAGGACATTAGTTTATAAGCCTGACAGCTGAACCTATGAACCTATGGACCTATGAACCTGAATGGATAACACATGATCCATTCAGTAAACACTGTTAACTTATACCTGGCAAAAGCATTTGCAGAGACCATCCTGCAAAGTTGCCTGGCAGATGCAACATTATACCAATGCAAGAAACAGATTGTCTGGATTTCCAAACACTGCTGTTTGTGTGCTTTACTCCTAAGAGTTATTGTTCACCTTACTTAAACTTCACTAGTTTTTGGCACAGTTAATTTCAATTACAGATTTACATCCACAGTTTTATCTATTTAATAATAAGAGTTTATTATTATTATTATTATTATTATTATTATTACTCATCTATATGTTAGGTCACATATAAACTGCAGTAATCTCCTCTTTATTCCTGCTTCTTACATTTGCCTCTGCTGCAGTCACTAAACATTTATTTAGGCCTAACAGGTCAGTTATCTTCTGCACTGCATGTTATTTTCTGTTTTACTGAAGCACTTCGTTAATGAAAAATATTGAAGTATCGTGTTTATTGCTTTGGACAAGAACACAGCATTCCAGGTAGCAACATTAACACCTTTTAAATTGCAGGTAATATTTCCACAAAGGCTAGTTTAGCAGCTAATTATTCAGCTTCAGGCACAAGGCCTTCTGTTACTGTCGATAACATGGAATTTGCATTTTGTTAACAGACTATCCACAATTGTCACATTTAATAAAATTTTGCTTTTACGTAATTCTTTATTAATTTGGAACTCCAGAATATATATATCATCTAATTGTATGCAGTAGTTGCACTACAAAAACCTGCATTTGGTTGACTAACTGCCAGACATTCTTATTCCTTCTATTTTTGAAGTGTACCAAAGAATTATGATTTCATTTAAAATTGCTTCCTGCTTTTTAAATTTATTTGGCACATTTCACAGTTAAATCTTTAGGATAAGTTATGGATATAATCAGTCATTTGTTTTTTCACGGCACCCATAACTGCATTTTTCACTACACTACACTATTTTTATCACATTAAACAGTTCATCTCTAGCCGGGTTCACTCTGCAATAGACAGTATCACTGTTCCTGTTTCTACTTCTGAGTTTTTTATGCAAAAATAAATTATTCACTGGTATTGAAGAGTGCATTATATTTAGTTTAATCTGCTGATAATGCCATTTAGATTGCTGTAGTAATCACTGCAGAAATTCAGAATGTAACTGTACCTTCCTATAGAGGTGTGAGAAAACCCATGAAAGTCATTCATTTTATAGCAAACAGAGTTAGTGGTAGACAAACTGAGATCATATGCTGTGTGTAAATGTAAGAATGGATCCTTGCTAATGGCCCCATAAGACACAGGAATATAACTCTTACAGTGACCCAGATGACCTGTGTTTGACTAGTGACCCAAATGCTGGAGGGGCCACACGGGGAGAATGTGAGTGGATGTCTGACATTGGCTTACCCACCTAGGGGAAAGGAAGGCAACCTGGGCTTGCTGACAGCCTGATGATCTCCAGAGTTTGCACATGTCTGGAAGTGCACATATATCTATGATGCAGCAGTTAATTGGGTATATTGCTTTCTCAGAGTTTGCACATGTGTGGAAGTGTATGTACAGATGCAGCAGTTAATTGGGTGCACTGCTTTCTCAGAGTTTGCACGTGTGGAAGTGCACATACAGATGCAGCAGTTAATTGGGTGTACTGCTTTGTTAGAGTTTGCACATGTGTGGAAGTGCACATATACCTACAGATGCAGCAGTTAATTGGGAGTACTGCTTTGTCAGAGTTTGCACGTGTGGAAGTGCACATATACCTACAGATGCAGCAGTTAATTGGGTGTACTGCTTTGTCAGAGTTTGCACGTGTGGAAGTGCACATATATCTACAGATGCAGCAGTTAATTGGGTGTACTGCTTTGCCAGTGTATGCACATGTGTGAAAGTGCACATACAGATGCAGCAGTTAATTGGGTGTACTGCTTTGTCAGAGTTTGCACATGTGGAAGTGCACATATACCTACAGATGCAGTAGTTAATTGGGTGTACTGCTTTGTCAGAGTTTGCACATGTGTGGAAGTGCACATATACCTATGGATGCAGTAGTTAATTGGGTGTACTGCTTTGTCAGAGTTTGCACATGTGTGGAAGTGCACATATACCTACAGATTTATTTATTTTATTTATTTTACACTTGTTGACCAGGATAGACTGAATGGATAACATGTCCATTTTCAGCAGAGGCCCATGGAGAAAAGTTCCAGAGAACCAAGACAGTGCATAGACAAAACATGTTTTAAATGCCTATTACATAAGTTACAAACACTGATCGAGCAAGCAGTTTATACAATTTATCAATTTAAAATTAGTTTAGGTAGATAAAAACAAAACAATTTAGATAAAGCACATAATTTTAGGATAATGTCACTAATCTGGATTAGAGCAGGGGCATAGCCAGTGTGTTATAAAGAATTTTTTCAAACTCTTTTTGAATAGGGATAGTGAGGGTTCTAGAGTTAGTTCTGAAGGGAGTGACTTCCATGATTTTCCAGCTGAGCTGGCAAACAGAGAATCCCCAGCTGAGTTGTTGGATTTAATTGTCTGCACCAAAAGTCTGTCAGATGAATACAGTGGTCAGTTGTTGCTGTAGGGGCTGATGATGTTATTAAGTGCAGGCGTGTTTTCAGGATGGTAGAGGACTTTATGCACTACTATGAGCTGATTGAACTATGTGAGGTTAGGTAGTTCAAGCCAGCCTAGAAGATTCAAGTTATGACAGTGGTGAGTCCTATATGCCATGCCAGTGGCAAATCTGGCAATATGGTTATAACAACAGGATAGTTTGTTAAGATCTATTTTATTCAAGTTGGAAAAAAGAGGGGAGGCATAGAGGAGGGTGGAGAGTAGGTGAGACCAGGCAATGGAAGTTCCAGCAGGAGGTGCGAGGAAAGACATAACTTTGTAGAGGGAGCCAAGTTTATTATTAATAGTTTTGATAGCTTTATTGACATGCATATCAAATTTAAGGTTGTTATCAATTATGGCATCCAGGAGTTTGGTTTGGGGTGCAGGGGAGATAATTGTGCCAATGTTAGCTGTTATGGTAAAGAGTGGTTGGGAGGACATGTGTGTGTGGGAGAAAAAAAACAGCTTAGTTTTGTTAGAGGTTAAGATCAGCTGTCAATTAGATAGCCAATTTTCAACAGTGCTGAATGTGTTTTAGGTTAGTGAAAGTAATTTTGTCTGAGAGTTAGCAGAACAGATCAAAGTGGAGATATTGTGCATACTGAATATAGGTAGCATTTGGGATTATGGTGTGAAGGTCACAGATGAAGATGGAGAAGAGTAGGGGACCTTGTATAAAGCCCTGGGGGACTCCTAGAGTGATGGGAAGATGGGTAGACAGCTTGTCCTGCCAAAGAACTGCTTGTTGTCTTCCAAGCAGGTAAGCTTGAAACCATTGGAGAGTGTGATTATCTAAGGAGAGGTCATTCAGACTTTGGATAAATAGTTGGCGGTTAACCATATCAGAGGCTTTGGAGAGATCTAGAAAAAGTGCTAAGGATAGTTTCTTGTTAATTCAGTTGTGGTTAATAACATTGGAGAGAGAAAGGAGAGCTGATGTGGTAATGTGGGATGGCCTAAAGCCATGTTCGGAGATGGACAACAGCTTCTTCAGCTGCAGCAGTTAATTGGAAGAACTGCTTTCTCAAAGTCTGCACATATACCTACAGATGCAGGAGTTAATTGGATGGTGCTGTTTTGTCAGAGTTGGCACATGTGTGGAAGTGCACATATACCTGCAGATGCAGCAGGTAATTGCGTGTACTGCTTTGTCAGAGGTTGCACATGTGTGGAAGTGCACATATACCTACAGATGCAGCAGGTAATTGCGTGTACTGCTTTGTCAAAGTTTGCACATGTGTGGAAGTGCACATGTATCTATGATGCAGCAGTTAATTGGATGTACTGCTTTGTCAGAGGTTGCACATGTGCGGAAGTGCACATATACTTACAGATGCAGGAGGTAATTGGGTGTACTGCTTTGTCAAAGTTTGCACATGTGTGGAAGTGCACATGTATCTTTGATGCAGCAGTTAATTGGATGTACTGCTTTCTCAGAGTTTGCAAATGTGTGGAAGATCACTTAAACCTACAGATGCAGCAGTTAATTGGGTGTACTGCTTTGTCAGAGTTTGCACATGTCTGGAAATGCACATGTATCTATGATGCGGCAGGTAATTGGGTGTACTGCTTTCTCAGAGTTTGCAAATGTGTGGAAGTGCACATATACCTGCAAATGCAACAGTTAATTGGGTGTACTGCTTTGTCAGAGTTTTCACATGGGTGGAATTGCAAATATACCTACAGATGCAGCAGTTAATTGGGTGTACTGCTTTATCAGAGTTTGCACATGTGGAAGTGCACATATACCTGCAGATGCAGTAGTTAATAGGGTGTACTGCTTTGTCAGAGTTTGCACATGTGTGGAAGTGCACATACACCTACAGATTTATTTATTTTATTTATTTTACACTTGTTGACCAGGATAGACTGAATGGATAACATGTCCATTTTCAGCAGAGGCCCATGGAGAAAAGTTCCAGAGAACCAAGACAGTGCATAGACAAAACATGTTTTAAATGCCTATTACATAAGTTACAAACACTGATCGAGCAAGCAGTTTATACAATTTATCAATTTAAAATTAATTTAGGTAGATAAAAACAAAACAATTTAGATAAAGCACATAATTTTAGGATAATGTCACTAATCTGGATTAGAGCAGGGACATAGCCAGTGTGTTATAAAGAATTTTTTCAAACTCTTTTTGAATAGGGATAGTGAGGGTTCTAGAGTTAGTTCTGAAGGAAGTGACTTCCATGATTTTCCAGCTGAGCTGGCAAACAGAGAATCCCCAGCTGAGTTGTTGGATTTAATTGTCTGCACCAGATGTCTGTTAGATGAATATAGTGTAGGGGCTGATGATGTTATTAAGTGCAGGCGTGTTTTCAGGATGGTAGAGGACTTTATGCGCTACTATGAGCTGATTGAACTATGTGAGGTTAGGTAGTTCAAGCCAGCCTAGAAGATTTAAGTTATGACAGTGGTGAGTCCTATATGCTGTGCCAGTGGCAAATCTGGCAATATGGTTATAACAACAGGATAGTTTGTTAAGATCTATTTTATTCAAGTTGGAAAAAAGAGGGGAGGAATAGAGGAGGGTGGAGAGTAGGTGAGACCAGGCAATGGAAGTTCCAGCAGGAGGTGCGAGGAAAGACATAACTTTGTAGAGGGAGCCAAGTTTATTATTAATAGTTTTGATAGCTTTATTGACATGCATATCAAATTTAAGGTTGTTATCAATTATGGCATCCAGGAGTTTGGTTTGGGGTGCAGGGGAGATAATTGTGCCAATGTTAGCTGTTATGGTAAAGAGTGGTTGGGAGGACATGTGTGTGTGGGAGAAAAAAAACAGCTTAGTTTTGTTAGAGGTTAAGATCAGCTGTCAATTAGATAGCCAATTTTCAACAGTGCTGAATGTGTTTTAGGTTAGTGAAAGTAATTTTGTCTGAGAGTTAGCAGAACAGATCAAAGTGGAGATATTGTGCATACTGAATATAGGTAGCATTTGGGATTATGGTGTGAAGGTCACAGATGAAGATGGAGAAGAGTAGGGGACCTTGTATAAAGCCCTGGGGGACTCCTAGAGTGATGGGAAGATGGGTAGACAGCTTGTCCTGCCAAAGAACTGCTTGTTGTCTTCCAAGCAGGTAAGCTTGAAACCATTGAGAGTGTGATTATCTAAGGAGAGGTCATTCAGACTTTGGATAAATAGTTGGTTAACCATATCAGAGGCTTTGGAGAGATCTAGAAAAGTGCTAAGGATAGTTTCTTGTTAATTCAGTTGTGGTTAATAACATTGGAGAGAAAAGAGAGCTGATGTGGTAATGTGGGATGGCCTAAAGCCATGTGTGGAAGTACACATATACCTACGGATGCAGCAGTTAATGGGGTGTACTGCTTTCTCAGAGTTTGCACATGTGTGGAAGTGCACATATACCTACAGATGCAGCAGTTAATTGGGTGTACTGCTTTGTCAGAGTTTGCACATGTGTGGAAGTGCACATATACCTACAGATGCAGCAGTTAATTGGGTGTACTGCTTTGTCAGAGTTTGCACATGTGTGGAAGTGCACATATACCTACAGATGCAGCAGTTAATTGGGTGTACTGCTTTGTCAGAGTTTGCACATGTGTGGAAGTGCACATATACCTACAGATGCAGCAGTTAATTGGGTGTACTGCTTTGTCAGAGTTTGCACATGTGTGGAAGTGCACATATACCTACAAATGCTGGAGTTAATTGGGTGTACTGCTTTGTCAGAGTTTGCACATGTGTGGAAGTGCACATATACCTACAGATGCAGCAGTTAATTGGGTGTACTGCTTTGTCAGAGTTTGCACATGTGTGGAAGTGCACATATACCTACAGATGCCGCAGTTAATTGGGTGTACTGCTTTGTCAGAGTTTGCACATGTGTGGAAGTGCACATATACCTACAGATGCAGCAGTTAATTAAGTGTACTGCTTTGTCAGAGTTTGCACATGTGTGGAAGTGCACATATACCTATAGATGCAGCAGTTAATTGGGTGTACTGCTTTGTCAGAGTTTGCACATGTGTGGAAGTGCACATATACCTACAGATGCAGCAGTTAATTGGGTTAACTGCTCTGTCAGAGTTTGCACATTAGGAAGTGCACATATACCTACAGATGCAGCAGTTAATTGGGTGTACTGCTTTGTCAGAGTTTGCACATGTGTGGAAGTGCACATATACCTACAGATGCAGCAGTTAATTGGGTGTACTGCTTTGTCAGAGTTTGCACATGTGTGGAAGTACACATATACCTACAAATGCAGCAGTTAATTGGGTGTACTGCTTTGTCAGAGTTTGCACATGTGTGGAAGTGCACATATACCTACAGATGCAGCAGTTAATTGGGTGTACTGCTTTGTCAGAGTTTGCACATGTGTGGAAGTGCACATATACCTACAGATGCAGCAGTTAATTGGGTGTACTGCTTTGTCAGAGTTTGCACATGTGTGGAAGTGCACATATACCTACAGATGCAGCAGTTAATTGGGTGTACTGCTTTGTCAGAGTTTGCACATGTGTGGAAGTGCACATACACCTACAGATGCAGCAGTTAATTGGGTGTACTGCTTTGTCAGAGTTTGCACATGTGTGGAAGTGCACATATACCTACAGAAGCAGCAGTTAATTGGGTGTACTGCTTTGTCAGAGTTTGCACATGTGTGGAAGTGCACATATACCTACAGATGCAGCAGTTAATTGGGTGTACTGCTTTGTCAGAGTTTGCACATGTGTGGAAGTGCACATATACCTACAGATGCAGCAGTTAATTGGGTGTACTGCTTTGTCAGAGTTTGCACATGTGTGGAAGTGCACATATACCTACAGATGCAGCAGTTAATTGGGTGTACTGCTTTGTCAGAGTTTGCACATGTGTGGAAGTGCACATATACCTACAGATGCAGCAGTTAATTGGGTGTACTGCTTTGTCAGAGTTTGCACATGTGTGGAAGTGCACATATACCTACAGATGCAGCAGTTAATTGGGTGTACTGCTTTGTCAGAGTTTGCACATGTGTGGAAGTGCACATACACCTACAGATGCAGCAGTTAATTGGGTGTACTGCTTTGTCAGATTTGCACATGTGTGGAAGTGCACATATACCTACAGATGCAGCAGTTAATTGGGTGTACTGCTTTGTCAGAGTTTGCACATGTGTGGAAGTGCACATATACCTACAGATGCAGCAGTTAATTGGGTGTACTGCTTTGTTAGAGTTTGCACATGTGTGGAAGTGCACATATACCTACAGATGCAGCAGTTAATTGGGTGTACTGCTTTGTCAGAGTTTGCACGTGTGAAAGTGCAGATATACCTACAGATGCAGCAGTTAATTGGGTGTACTGCTTTGTCAGAGTTTGCACATGTGTGGAAGTGCACATATACCTACAGATGCAGCAGTTAATTGGGTGTACTGCTTTGTCAGAGTTTGCACATGTGTGGAAGTGCACATATACCTACAGATGCAGCAGTTAATTGGGTGTACTGCTTTGTCAGAGTTTGCACATGTGTGGAAGTGCACATATACCTACAGATGCAGCAGTTAATTGGGTGTACTGCTTTGTCAGAGTTTGCACATGTGTGGAAGTGCACATATACCTACAGATGCAGCAGTTAATTGGGTGTACTGCTTTGTCAGAGTTTGTACATGTGTGGAAGTGCACATATACCTACAGATGCAGCAGTTAATTGGGTGTACTGCTTTGTCAGAGTTTGCACATGTGTGGAAGTGCACATATACCTACAGATGCAGCAGTTAATTGGGTGTACTGCTTTGTCAGAGTTTGCACATGTGTGGAAGTGCACATATACCTGCAGATGCAGCAGTTAATTGGGTGTACTGCTTTGTCAGAGTTTGCACATGTGTGGAAGTGCACATATACCTACAGATGCAGCAGTTAATTGGGTGTACTGCTTTGTCAGAGTTTGCACATGTGTGGAAGTGCACATATACCTACAGATGCAGCAGTTAATTGGGTGTACTGCTTTGTCAGAGTTTGCACATGTGTGGAAGTGCACATATACCTACAGATGCAGCAGTTAATTGGGTGTACTGCTTTGTCAGAGTTTGCACATGTGTGGAAGTGCACATATACCTACAGATGCAGCAGTTAATTGGGTGTACTGCTTTGTCAGAGTTTGCACATGTGTGGAAGTGCACATATACCTACAGATGCAGCAGTTAATTGGGTGTACTGCTTTGTCAGAGTTTGCACATGTGTGGAAGTGCACATACACCTACAGATGCAGCAGTTAATTGGGTGTACTGCTTTGTCAGAGTTTGCACATGTGTGGAAGTGCACATATACCTACAGATGCAGCAGTTAATTGGGTGTACTGCTTTGTCAGAGTTTGCACATGTGTGGAAGTGCACATATACCTACAGATGCAGCAGTTAATTGGGTGTACTGCTTTGTCAGAGTTTGCACATGTGTGGAAGTGCACATATACCTACAGATGCAGCAGTTAATTGGGTGTACTGCTTTGTCAGAGTTTGCACATGTGGAAGTGCACATATACCTACAGATGCAGCAGTTAATTGGGTGTACTGCTTTGTCAGAGTTTGCACATGTGTGGAAGTGCACATACACCTACAGATGCAGCAGTTAATTGGGTGTACTGCTTTGTCAGAGTTTGCACATGTGTGGAAGTGCACATATACCTACAGATGCAGCAGTTAATTGGGTGTACTGCTTTGTCAGAGTTTGCACATGTGTGGAAGTGCACATATACCTACAGATGCAGCAGTTAATTGGGTGTACTGCTTTCTCAGAGTTTGCACATGTGTGGAAGTGCACATATACCTACACATGCAGCAGTTAATTGGGTGTACTGCTTTGTCAGAGTTTGCACATGTGTGGAAGTTCACATATACCTACAGATGCAGCAGTTAATTGGGTGTACTGCTTTGTCAGATGTTGCACATGTGTGGAAGTGCACATATACCTACAGATGCAGCAGTTAATTGGGTGTACTGCTTTGTCAGAGTTTGCACATGTGTGGAAGTGCACATATACCTACAGATGCAGCAGTTAATTGGGTGTACTGCTTTGTCAGAGTTTGCACATGTGTGGAAGTGCACATATACCTACAGATGCAGCAGTTAATTGGGTGTACTGCTTTGTCAGAGTTTGCACATGTGTGGAAGTGCACATATACCTACAGATGCAGCAGTTAATTGGGTGTACTGCTTTGTCAGAGTTTGCACGTGTGGAAGTGCACATATACCTACAGATGCAGCAGTTAATGGGGTGTACTGCTTTGTCAGAGTTTGCACATGTGTGGAAGTACACATACACGTACAGATGCAGCAGTTAATTGGGTGTACTGCTTTGTCAGAGTTTGCACATGTGTGGAAGTGCACATATACCTACAGATGCAGCAGTTAATTGGGTGTACTGCTTTGTCAGAGTTTGCACATGTGTGGAAGTGCACATATACCTACAGATGCAGCAGTTAATTGGGTGTACTGCTTTGTCAGTGTTTGCACATGTGTGGAAGTGCACATATACCTACAGATGCAGCAGTTAATTGGGTGTACTGCTTTGTCAGAGTTTGCACATGTGTGGAAGTGCACATACACCTACAGATGCAGCAGTTAATTGGGTGTACTGCTTTGTCAGAGTTTGCACATGTGTGGAAGTGCACATATACCTACAGATGCAGCAGTTAATTGGGTGTACTGCTTTGTCAGAGTTTGCACATGTGTGGAAGTGCACATATACCTACAGATGCAGCAGTTAATTGGGTGTACTGCTTTGTCAGAGTTTGCACATGTGTGGAAGTGCACATACACCTACAGATGCAGCAGTTAATTGGGTGTACTGCTTTGTCAGAGTTTGTACATGTGTGGAAGTGCACATATACCTGCAGATGCAGCAGTTAATTGGGTGTACTGCTTTGTCAGAGTTTGCACATGTGTGGAAGTGCACATACACCTACAGATGCAGCAGTTAATTGGGTGTACTGCTTTGTCAGAGTTTGCACATGTGTGGAAGTGCACATATACCTACAGATGCAGCAGTTAATTGGGTGTACTGCTTTGTCAGAGTTTGCACATGTGTGGAAGTGCACATATACCTACAGATGCAGCAGTTAATTGGGTGTACTGCTTTGTCAGAGTTTGCACATGTGTGGAAGTGCACATATACCTACAGATGCAGCAGTTAATTGAGTGTACTGCTTTGTCAGAGTTTGCACATGTGTGGAAGTGCACATATACCTACAGATGCAGCAGTTAATTGGGTGTACTGCTTTGTCAGAGTTTGCACATGTGTGGAACTGTACATTTACCTACAGATGCAGCACTTAATTGGGTGTACTGTTTTGTCAGAGTGTGCACATGTGTGAAACTGTACATATACCTACAGATGCAGCAGTTAATTGGGTGTACTGCTTTTTCAGAGTTTGCACATGTGTGGAAGTGCACATATACCTACAGATGCAGCAGTTAATTGGGTGTACTGCTTTGTCAGAGTTTGCACATGTGTGGAACTGCACATATACCTACAGATGCAGCAGTTAATTGGGTGTACTGCTTTGTCAGAGTTTGCACATGTGTGGAAGTGCACATATACCTACAGATGCAGCAGTTAATTGGGTGTACTGCTTTGTCAGAGTTTGCACATGTGTGGAAGTGCACATATACCTACAGATGCAGCAGTTAATTGGGTGTACTGCTTTGTCAGAGTTTGCACATGTGTGGAAGTGCACATATACCTACAGATGCAGCAGTTAATTGGGTGTACTGCTTTGTCAGAGTTTGCACATGTGTGGAAGTGCACATATACCTACAGATGCAGCAGTTAATTGGGTGTACTGCTTTGTCAGAGTTTGCACGTGTGGAAGTGCACATATACCTACAGATGCAGCAGTTAATTGGGTGTACTGCTTTGTCAGAGTTTGCACATGTGTGGAAGTGCACATATACCTACAGATGCAGCAGTTAATTGGGTGTACTGCTTTGTCAGAGTTTGCACATGTGTGGAAGTGCACATATACCTACAGATGCAGCAGTTAATTGGGTGTACTGCTTTGTCAGAGTTTGCACATGTGTGGAAGTGCACATATACCTACAGATGCAGCAGTTAATTGGGTGTACTGCTTTGTCAGAGTTTGCACATGTGTGGAAGTGCACATACACCTACAGATGCAGCAGTTAATTGGGTGTACTGCTTTGTCAGAGTTTGCACATGTGTGGAAGTGCACATATACCTACAGATGCAGCAGTTAATTGGGTGTACTGCTTTGTCAGAGTTTGCACTTGTGTGGAACTGCACATATACCTACAGATGCAGCAGTTAATTGGGAGTACTGCTTTGTCAGAGTTTGCACATGTGTGGAACTGCACATTTACCTACGGATGCAGCAGTAAATTGGGTGTACTGCTTTGTCAGAGCTTGCACATGTGTGGAACTGAACATATACCTATGGATGCTTCAGTTAATTGGGTGTACTGCTTTGTCAGAGTTTGCACATGTGTGGAACTGCACATATACCTACAGATGCAGCAGTTAATTGGGTGTACTGCTTTGTCAGAATTTGCACATGTGTGGAAGTGCACATATACCTACAGATGCAGCAGTTAATTGGGTGTACTGCTTTGTCAGAGTTTGCACATGTGTGGAAGTGCACATATACCTACAGATGCAGCAGTTAATTGGGTGTACTGCTTTGTCAGAGTTTGCACATGTGTGGAAGTGCACATATACCTACAGATGCAGCAGTTAATTGGGTGTACTGCTTTGTCAGAGTTTGCACATGTGTGGAAGTGCACATATACCTACAGATGCAGCAGTTAATTGGGTGTACTGCTTTGTCAGAGTTTGCATGTGTGGAAGTGCACATATACCTACAGATGCAGCAGTTAATTGGGTGTACTGCTTTGTCAGAGTTTGCACATGTGTGGAAGTGCACATATACCTACAGATGCAGCAGTTAATTGGGTGTACTGCTTTGTCAGAGTTTGCACATGTGTGGAAGTGCACATATACCTACAGATGCAGCAGTTAATTGGGTGTACTGCTTTCTCAGAGTTTGCACATGTGTGGAAGTGCACATATACCTACAGATGCAGCAGTTAATTGGGTGTACTGCTTTGTCAGAGTTTGCACATGTGTGGAAGTGCACATATACCTACAGATGCAGCAGTTAATTGGGTGTACTGCTTTGTCAGAGTTTGCACATGTGTGGAAGTGCACATATACCTACAGATGCAGCAGTTAATTGGGTGTACTGCTTTGTCAGAGTTTGCACATGTGTGGAAGTGCACATATACCTACAGATGCAGCAGTTAATTGGGTGTACTGCTTTGTCAGAGTTTGCACATGTGGAAGTGCACATATACCTACAGATGCAGCAGTTAATTGGGTGAACTGCTTTGTCAGAGGTTGCACATGTGTGGAAGTGCACATATACCAGCAGATGCAGCAGTTAATTGGGTGTACTGCTTTGTCAGAGTTTGCACATGTGTGGAAGTGCACATACACCTACAGATGCAGCAGTTAATTGGGTGTACTGCTTTGTCAGAGTTTGCACATGTGTGGAAGTGCACATATACCTACAGATGCAGCAGTTAATTGGGTGTACTGCTTTGTTAGAGTTTGCACATGTGTGGAAGTGCACATATACCTACAGATGCAGCAGTTAATTGGGTGTACTGCTTTGTCAGACTTTGCACATGTGTGGAAGTGCACATATACCTACAGATGCAGCAGTTAATTGGGTGTACCACTTTGTTAGAGTTTGCACATGTGTGGAAGTACACATATACCTACAGATGCAGCAGTTAATTGGGTGTACTGCTTTGTCAGAGTTTGCACATGTGTGGAAGTGCACATATACCTACAGATGCAGCAGTTAATTGGGTGTACTGCTTTGTCAGAGTTTGCACATGTGTGGAAGTGCACATATACCTACAGATGCAGCAGTTAATTGGGTGTACTGCTTTGTCAGAGTTTGCACATGTGTGGAAGTGCACATATACCTACAGATGCAGCAGTTAATTGGGTGTACTGCTTTCTCAGAGTTTGCACATGTGTGGAAGTGCACATATACCTACAGATGCAGCAGTTAACTGGGTGTACTGCTTTGTCAGAGTTTGCACATGTGTGGAAGTTCACATATACCTACAGATGCAGCAGTTAATTGGGTGTACTGCTTTGTCAGAGGTTGCACATGTGTGGAAGTGCACATATACCTACAGATGCAGCAGTTAATTGGGTGTACTGCTTTGTCAGAGTTTACAGGTGTGTGGAAGTGCACATATACCTACAGATGCTGCAGTTAATTGGGTGTACTGCTTTGTCAGAGTTTACACATGTGTGGAAGTGCACATATACCTACAGATGCTGCAGTTAATTGGGGTAACTGCTTTGTCAGAGTTTGCACATGTGTGGAAGTGAACATATACCTACATATGCAGCAGTTAATTAAGTGTAATGCTTTGTCAGAGTTTGCACATGTGTGGAAGTGCACATATACCTATAGATGCAGCAGTTAATTGGGTGTACTGCTTTGTCAGAGTTTGCACATGTGTGGAAGTGCACATATACCTACAGATGCAGCAGTTAATTGGGTGTACTGCTTTGTCAGAGTTTGCACATGTGTGGAAGTGCACATATACCTACAGATGCAGCAGTTAATTGGGTGTACTGCTTTGTCAGAGTTTGCACATGTGTGGAAGTGCACATACACCTACAGATGCAGCAGTTAATTGGGTGTACTGCTTTGTCAGAGTTTGCACATGTGTGGAAGTGCACATACACCTACAGATGCAGCAGTTAATTGGGTGTACTGCTTTGTCAGAGATTGCACATGTGTGGAAGTGCACATATACCTACAGATGCAGCAGTTAATTGGGTGTACTGCTTTGTCAGAGTTTGCACATGTGTGGAACTGAACATATACCTATGGATGCAGCAGTTAATTTGGTGTACTGCTTTGTCAGAGTTTGCACATGTGTGGAAGTGCACATATACCTACAGATGCAGCAGTTAATTGGGTGTACTGCTTTGTCAGAGTTTGCACATGTGTGGAAGTGCACATATACCTACAGATGCAGCAGTTAATTGGGTGTACTGCTTTGTCAGAGTTTGCACATGTGTGGAAGTGCACATATACCTACAGATGCAGCAGTTAATTGGGTGTACTGCTTTGTCAGAGTTTGCACATGTGTGGAAGTGCACATATACCTACAGATGCAGCAGTTAATTGGGTGTACTGCTTTGTCAGAGTTTCCACATGTGTGGAAGTGCACATATACCTACAGATGCAGCAGTTAATTGGGTGTACTGCTTTGTCAGAGTTTGCAATTGTGGAATTGGACATATACCAACAGATGCAGCAGTTAATTGGGTGTACTGCTTTGTCAGATTTTGCACATGTGTGGAAGTGCACATATACCTACAGATGCAGCAGTTAATTGGGTGTACTGCTTTGTCAGAGTTTGCACATGTGTGGAAGTCCACACATACCTACAGATGCAGAAGTTAATTGAGTGTACTGCTTTGTCAGAATTTGCACATGTGTGGAAGTGCACATATACCTACAGATGCAGCAGTTAATTGGGTGTACTGCTTTGTCAGAGTTTGCACATGTGTGGAAGTGCACATATACCTACAGATGCAGCAGTTAATTGGGTGTACTGCTTTGTCAGAGTTTGCACATGTGTGGAAGTGCACATATACCTACAGATGCAGCAGTTAATTGGGTGTACTGCTTTGTCAGACTTTGCACATGTGTGGAAGTGCACATACACCTACAGGTGCAGCAGTTAATTGGGTGTACTGCTTTGTCAGAGTTTTCACATGGGAAGTGCACATACACCTACAGATGCAGCAGTTAATTGGGTGTACTGCTTTGTCAGAGTTTGCACATGTGTGGAACTGCACATATACCTACAGATGCAGCAGTTAATTGGGAGTACTGCTTTGTCAGAGTTTGCACATGTGTGGAACTGTACATATACCTACGGATGCAGCAGTTAATTGGGTGTACTGCTTTGTCAGAGTTTGCACATGTGTGGAAGTGCACATATACCTACAGATGCAGCAGTTAATTGGGTGTACTGCTTTGTCAGAGTTTGCACATGTGTGGAAGTGCACATATACCTACAGATGCAGCAGTTAATTGGGTGTACTGCTTTGTCAGAGTTTGCACATGTGTGGAAGTGCACATATACCTACAGATGCAGCAGTTAATTGGGTGTACTGCTTTGTCAGAGTTTGCACATGTGTGGAAGTGCACATATACCTACGGATGCAGCAGTTAATTGGGAGTACTGCTTTGTCAGAGTTTGCACATGTGTGGAAGTGCACATATACCTACAGATGCAGCAGTTAATTGGGTGTACTGCTTTGTCAGATTTGCACATGTGTGGAAGTGCATATATACCTACAGATGCAGCAGTTAATTGGGTATACTGCTTTGTCAGAGTTTGCACATGTGTGGAAGTGCACATATACCTACAGATGCAGCAGTTAATTGGGTGTACTGCTTTGTCAGAGTTTCCACATGTGTGGAAGTGCACATATACCTACACATGCAGCAGTTAATTGGGTGTACTGCTTTGTCAGAGTTTGCACATGTGTGGAAGTGCACATATACCTACAGATGCAGCAGTTAATTGGGTGTACTGCTTTGTCAGAGTTTGCACATGTGGAAGTGCACATATACCTACAGATGCAGCAGTTAATTGGGTGTACTGCTTTGTCAGAGTTTGCACATGTGTGGAAGTGCACATATACCTACAGATGCAGCAGTTAATTGGGTGTACTGCTTTGTCAGAGTTTGCACATGTGTGGAAGTGCACATATACCTACAGATGCAGCAGTTAATTGGGTGTACTGCTTTGTCAGAGTTTGCACATGTGTGGAAGTGCACATATACCTACAGATGCAGCAGTTAATGGGGTGTACTGCTTTCTCAGAGTTTGCACATGTGTGGAAGTGCACATATACCTACACATGCAGCAGTTAATTGGGTGTACTGCTTTGTCAGAGTTTGCACATGTGTGGAAGTTCACATATACCTACAGATGCAGCAGTTAATTGGGTGTACTGCTTTGTCAGATGTTGCACATGTGTGGAAGTGCACATATACCTACAGATGCAGCAGTTAATTGGGTGTACTGCTTTGTCAGAGTTTGCACATGTGTGGAAGTGCACATATACCTACAGATGCAGCAGTTAATTGGGTGTACTGCTTTGTCAGAGTTTGCACATGTGTGGAAGTGCACATATACCTACAGATGCAGCAGTTAATTGGGTGTACTGCTTTGTCAGAGTTTGCACATGTGTGGAAGTGCACATATACCTACAGATGCAGCAGTTAATTGGGTGTACTGCTTTGTCAGAGTTTGCACATGTGTGGAAGTGCACATATACCTACAGATGCAGCAGTTAATTGGGTGTACTGCTTTGTCAGAGTTTGCACATGTGTGGAAGTGCACATATACCTACAGATGCAGCAGTTAATTGGGTGTACTGCTTTGTCAGAGTTTGCACATGTGTGGAAGTGCACATATACCTACAGATGCAGCAGTTAATTGGGTGTACTGCTTTGTCAGAGTTTGCACATGTGTGGAAGTGCACATATACCTACAGATGCAGCAGTTAATTGGGTGTACTGCTTTCTCAGAGTTTGCACATGTGTGGAAGTGCACATATACCTACAGATGCAGCAGTTAATTGGGTGTACTGCTTTGTCAGAGTTTCCACATGTGTGGAAGTGCACATATACCTACACATGCAGCAGTTAATTGGGTGTTCTGCTTTGTCAGAGTTTGCACATGTGTGGAAGTGCACATATACCTACAGATGCAGCAGTTAATTGGGTGTACTGCTTTGTCAGAGTTTGCACATGTGAAAGTGCACATATACCTACAGATGCAGCAGTTAATTGGGTGTACTGCTTTTTCAGAGGTTGCACATGTGAGGAAGTGCAGATACACCTACAGATGCAGCAGTTAATTGGGTGTACTGCTTTGTCAGAGTTTGCACATGTGTGGAAGTGCACATATACCTACAGATGCAGCAGTTAATTGGGTGTACTGCTTTGTCAGAGTTTGCACATGTGTGGAAGTTCACATATACCTACAGATGCAGCAGTTAATTGGGTGTACTGCTTTGTCAGAGTTTGCACATGTGTGGAAGTGCACATATACCTACAGATGCAGCAGTTAATTGGGTGTACTGCTTTGTCAGAGTTTGCACATGTGTGGAAGTGCACATATACCTACAGATGCAGCAGTTAATTGGGTGTACTGCTTTGTCAGAGTTTGCATGTGTGGAAGTGCACATATACCTACAGATGCAGCAGTTAATTGGGTGTACTGCTTTGTCAGAGTTTGCACATGTGTGGAAGTGCACATATACCTACAGATGCAGCAGTTAATTGGGTGTACTGCTTTGTCAGAGTTTGCACATGTGTGGAAGTGCACATATACCTACAGATGCAGCAGTTAATTGGGTGTACTGCTTTGTCAGAGTTTGCACATGTGTGGAAGTGCACATATACCTACAGATGCAGCAGTTAATTGGGTGTACTGCTTTGTCAGAGTTTGCACATGTGTGGAAGTGCACATATACCTACAGATGCAGCAGTTAATTGGGTGTACTGCTTTGTCAGAGTTTGCACATGTGTGGAAGTGCACATATACCTACAGATGCAGCAGTTAATTGGGTGTACTGCTTTGTCAGAGTTTGCACATGTGTGGAAGTGCACATATACCTACAGATGCAGCAGTTAATTGGGTGTACTGCTTTGTCAGAGTTTGCATGTGTGGAAGTGCACATATACCTACAGATGCAGCAGTTAATTGGGTGTACTGCTTTGTCAGAGTTTGTACATGTGTGGAAGTGCACATATACCTGCAGATGCAGCAGTTAATTGGGTGTACTGCTTTGTCAGAGTTTGCACATGTGTGGAAGTGCACATATACCTACAGATGCAGCAGTTAATTGGGTGTACTGCTTTGTCAGAGTTTGCACATGTGTGGAAGTGCACATATACCTACAGATGCAGCAGTTAATTGGGTGTACTGCTTTGTCAGAGTTTGCACATGTGTGGAAGTGCACATATACCTACACATGCAGCAGTTAATTGGGTGTACTGCTTTGTCAGATTTTCCACATGTGTGGAAGTGCACATATACCTACAGATGCAGCAGTTAATTGGGTTATCTGCTTTGTCAGAGTTTGCACATGTGTGGAAGTGCACATATACCTACAGATGCAGCAGTTAATTGGGTGTACTGCTTTGTCAGAGTTTGCACATGTGTGGAAGTGCACATATACCTACACATGCAGCACTTAGATGGGTGTACTGCTTTGTCAGAGTTTGCACATGTGTGGACGTGAAAATATACCTACAGATGCAGCAGTTAATTGGGTGTACTGCTTTGTCAGAGTTTGCACATGTGTGGAAGTGCACATATACCTACAGATGCAGCAGTTAATTGGGTGTACTGCTTTGTCAGAGTTTGCACATGTGTGGAACTGCACATATACCTACAGATGCAGCAGTTAATTGGGTGCACTGCTTTGTCAGAGTTTGCACATGTGTGGAAGTGCACATTTACCTAACGATGCAGCAGTTAATTGGGCAGACTGCTTTGTCAGAGTTTGCACATGTGTGGAAGTGCACATATACCTGCAGATGCAGCAGTTAATTGGGTGTACTGCTCTGTCAGAGTTTGCACATGTGTGGAAGTGCACATATACCTACAGATGCAGCAGTTAATTGGGTGTACTGCTTTGTCAGAGTTTGCACATGTGTGGAAGTGCACATATACCTACAGATGCAGCAGTTAATTGAGTGCACTGCTTTCTCAGAGTTTGCACATGTGTGGAAGTGCACATATACCTACAGATGCAGCAGTTAATTGGGTGTACTGCTTTGTCAGAGTTTGCACATGTGTGGAAGTGCACATATACCTACAGATGCAGCAGTTAATTGGGTGCACTGCTTTGTCAGAGTTTCCACATGTGTGGAAGTGTACATATACCTACAGATGCAGCAGTTAATTGGGAGTACTGCTTTGTCAGAGTTTGCACATGTGTGGAAGTGCACATACACCTACAGATGCAGCAGTTAATTGGGTATACTGCTTTGTCAGAGATTGCACATGTGTGGAAGTGCACATATACCTACACATGCAGCAGTTAATTGGGTGTACTGCTTTGTCAGAGTTTGCACATGTGTGGAAGTGCACATATACCTACAGATGCAGCAGTTAATTGGGTGTACTGCTTTGTCAGAGTTTGCACATGTGTGGAAGTGCACATATACCTACAGATGCAGCAGTTAATTGGGTGTACTGCTTTGTCAGAGTTTGCACATGTGTGGAAGTGCACATATACCTACAGATGCAGCAGTTAATTGGGTGTACTGCTTTGTCAGAGTTTGCACATGTGTGGAAGTGCACATATACCTACAGATGCAGCAGTTAATTAAGTGTACTGCTTTGTTAGAGTTTGCACATGTGTGGAAGTGCACATATACCTACAGATGCAGCAGTTAATTGGGTGTACTGCTTTGTCAGAGTTTGCACATGTGTGGAAGTGCACATATACCTACAGATGCAGCAGTTAATTGGGTGTACTGCTTTGTCAGAGTTTGCACATGTGGAAGTGCACATATACCTACAGATGCAGCAGTTAATTGGGTGTACTGCTTTGTCAGAGTTTGCACATGTGTGGAAGTGCACATATACCTACAGATGCAGCAGTTAATTGGGTGTACTGCTTTGTCAGAGTTTGCACATGTGTGGAAGTGCACATATACCTACAGATGCAGCAGTTAATTGGGTGTACTGCTTTGTCAGAGTTTGCACATGTGTGGAAGTGCACATATACCTACAGATGCAGCAGTTAATTGGGTGTACTGCTTTGACAGAGTTTGCACATGTGTGGAAGTGTACATATACCTACAGATGCAGCAGTTAATTGGGTGTACTGCTTTGTCAGATTTTGCACATGTGTGGAGGGGCACATATACCTACAGATGCAGCAGTTAATTGGGAGTACTGCTTTGTCAGAGTTTGCACATGTGTGGAAATGCACATATACCTACAGATGCAGCAGTTAATTGGGTGTACTGCTTTGTCAGAGTTTGCACATGTGTGGAAGTGCACATATACCTACAGATGCAGCAGTTAATTGGGTGTACTGCTTTGTCAGAGTTTCCACATGTGTGGAAGTGTACATATACCTACAGATGCAGCAGTTAATTGGGTAAACTGCTTTGTCAGAGTTTGCACATGTGTGGAAGTGCACATATACCTACAGATGCAGCAGTTATTTGGGTGTACTGCTTTGTCAGAGTTTGCACATGTGTGGAAGTGCACATATACCTACAGATGCGGCAGTAAATTGGGTGTACTGCTTTGTCAGAGTTTGCACATGTGTGGAACTGAACATATACCTACAGATGCAGCAGTTATTTGGGTGTACTGCTTTATCAGAGTTTTCACATGTGGGGAACTGTACATATACCTACAGATGCAGCAGTTAATTGGGTGTACTGCTTTCTCAGAGTTTGCACATGTGTGGAAGTGCACATATACCTATCGATGCAGCAGTAAATTGGGTGTACTGCTTTTGCAATGTTTCCACATTTGTGGAAGTCCACCTATACCTACAGATGCAGTAGTTAATTGGGTGTACTGCTTTGTCAGAGTTTGCACATGTGTGGAAGTGCACATATACCTACAGATGCAGCAGTTAATTGGGTGTACTGCTTTGTCAGAGTTTGCACATGTGTGGAAGTGCACATATACCTACAGATGCAGCAGTTAATTGTTTGTACTGCTTTGTCAGAGTTTGCACATGTGAAAGTGCACATATACCTACAGATGCAGCAGTTACCTGGGTGTACTGCTTTGTCAGAGTTTGCACATGTGTGGAAGTGCACATATACCTACAGATGCCGCAGTTAATTGGGTGTACTGCTTTGTCAGAGTTTGCACATGTGTGGAAGTGCACATATACCTACAGATGCAGCAGTTAATTGGGTGTACTGCTTTGTCAGAGTTTGCACATGTGTGGATGTGCAAATATACATACAGATGCAGCAGTTAATTGGGTGTACTGCTTTGTCAGAGTTTGCACATGTGTGGAAGTGCACATATACCTACAGATGCAGAAGTTAATTGGGTGTACTGCTTTGTCAGAGTTTGCACATGTGTGGAAGTGCACATATACCTACAGATGCAGCAGTTAATTGGGTGTACTGCTTTGTCAGAGTTTGCACATGTGTGGAAGTGCACATATACCTACAGATGCAGCAGTTAATTGGGTGTACTGCTTTGTCAGAGTTTGCACATGTGTGGAAGTGCACATATACCTACAGATGCAGCAGTTAATGGGGTGTACTGCTTTGTCAGAGTTTGCACATGTGTGGAAGTGCACATATACCTACACATGCAGCAGTTAATTGGGTGTACTGCTTTGTCAGAGTTTGCACATGTGTGGAAGTGCACATATACCTACAGATGCAGCAGTTAATTGGGTGTACTGCTTTGTTAGAGTTTGCACATGTGTGGAAGTGCACATATACCTACGGATGCAGCAGTTAATTGGGTGTACTGCTTTGTCAGAGTTTGCACATGTGTGGAAGTGCACATATACCTACAGATGCAGCAGTTAATTGGGTGTACTGCTTTGTCAGAGTTTGCACATGTGTGGAAGTGCACATATACCTACAGATGCAGCAGTTAATTGGGTGTACTGCTTTGTCAGAGTTTGCACATGTGTGGAAGTGCACATATACCTACAGATGCAGCAGTTAATTGGGTGTACTGCTTTGTCAGAGTTTGCACATGTGTGGAAGTGCACATATACCTACAGATGCAGCAGTTAATTGGGTGTACTGCTTTGTCAGAGTTTGCACATGTGTGGAAGTGCACATATTCCTATAGATGCAGCAGTTAATTGGGTGTACTGCTTTGTCAGAGTTTGCACATGTGTGGAAGTGCACATATACCTACAGATGCAGCAGTTAATTGGGTGTACTGCTTTGTCAGAGTTTGCACATGTGTGAAAGTGCACATATACCTAGAGACTCAACACTTAATTAGGTGTACTGCTTTGTCAGAGTTTGCACATGTGTGGAAGTGCACATATACTTACAGATGCAGCAGTTAATTGGGTGTACTGCTTTGTCAAAGTTTGCACATGTGTGGAAGTGCACATATACTTACAGATGCAGCAGTTAATTGGGTGTACTGCTTTGTCAGAGTTTGCACATGTGTGGAAGTGCACATATACCTACAGATGCAGCAGTTAATTGGTGTAATGCTTTGTCAGAGTATGCACATGTGTGGAAGTGCACATATACCTACAGATGCAGCAGTTAATCGGGTGTATTGCTTTCTCAGAGTTTGCACATGTGTGGAAGTGCACATATACCTACAGATGAAGCAGTTAATTGGGTGTACTGCTTTGTCAGAGTTTGCACATGTGTGGAAGTACACATATACTTACAGATGCAGCAGCTAATTGGGTGTACTGCTTTGCCTGAGTTTCCACATGTGTGGTAGTGCACTTATATCTACAGATGCAGCAGTTCATTGGGTGTACTGCTTTGTCAGAGTTTGCACATGTGTGGAAGTGCACATATACCTACAGATGCAGCAGTTAATTGGGTGTACTGCTTTGTCAGAGTTTGCACATGTGTGGAAGTGCACATATACCTACAGATGCAGCAGTTAATTGGGTGTACTGCTTTGTCAGAGTTTGCACATGTGTGGAAGTGCACATACACCTACAGATGCAGCAGTTAATTGGGTGTACTGCTTTGTCAGAGTTTGCACATGTGTGGAAGTGCACATATACCTACAGATGCAGCAGTTAATTGGGTGTACTGCTTTGTCAGAGTTTGCACATGTGTGGAACTGTACATATACCTATGGATGCAGCAGTTAATTGGGTGTACTGCTTTCTCAGAGTTTGCACATGTGTGGAAGTGCACATATACCTACAGATGCAGCAGTTAATTGGGTGTACTGCTTTGTCAGAGTTTGCACATGTGTGGAAGTGCACATATACCTACAGATGCAGCAGTTAATTGGGTGTACTGCTTTGTCAGAGTTTGCACATGTGTGGAAGTGCACATACACCTACAGATGCAGCAGTTAATTTGGTGTACTGCTTTGTCAGAGTTTGCACATGTGTGGAAGTGCACATATACCTACAGATGCAGCAGTTAATTGGGTGTACTGCTTTGTCAGAGTTTGCACATGTGTGGAAGTGCACATATACCTACAGATGCAGCAGTTAATTGGGTGTACTGCTTTGTCAGAGTTTGCACATGTGTGGAAGTGCACATATACCTACAGATGCAGCAGTTAATTGGGTGTACTGCTTTGTCAGAGTTTGCACATGTGTGGAAGTGCACATATACCTACAGATGCAGCAGTTAATTGGGTGTACTGCTTTGTCAGAGTTTGCACATGTGTGGAAGTGCACATATACCTACAGATGCAGCAGTTAATTGGGTGTACTGCTTTGTCAGAGTTTGCACATGTGTGGAAGTGCACATATACCTACAGATGCAGCAGTTAATTGGGTGTACTGCTTTGCCAGAGTTTGCACATGTGTGGAAGTGCACATATACCTACAGATGCAGCAGTTAATTGGGTGTACTGCTTTGCCAGAGTTTGCACATGTGTAGAAGTGCACATATACCTACAGATGCAGCAGTTAATTGGGTGTACTGCTTTGTCAGAGTTTGCACATGTGTGGAAGTGCACATATACCTACAGATGCAGCAGTTAATTGGGTGTACTGCTTTGTCAGAGTTTGCACATGTGTGGAAGTGCACATATACCTACAGATGCAGCAGTTAATTGGGTGTACTGCTTTGTCAGAGTTTGCACATGTGTGGAAGTGCACATATACCTACAGATGCAGCAGTTAATTGGGTGTACTGCTTTCTCAGAGTTTGCACATGTGTGGAAGTCCACATATACCTACAGATGCAGCAGTTAATTGGGTGTACTGCTTTGTCAGAGTTTCCACATGTGTGGAAGTGCACATATACCTACACATGCAGCAGTTAATTGGGTGTACTGCTTTGTCACAGTTTGCACATGTGTGGAAGTGCACAT